>NC_092211.1:91963919-91964431 GCF_043381705.1 Parasteatoda tepidariorum | reverse complement strand
TCACCATGTCTTGAGAACTTTTAAAACGAATTAAAATAATTTTGCATACAAACATAAATTTCGTTTATCCAAAGATAATTCTTTGCAAAATATAACTTTTAGTAAATATTTACTTTTTTAAAATTTTATTTTATAATAGCCAAAAAATTTTTGATTATTACAGTACACAATTTTTTATGACATTTTAAAGAAGGAAATTTTAAATGGCAAAATACAACATTTGAGTAGAATGGATCGAATAGTTCCTGAAAAATTGAATTTTGAAAAAGTCACATTATTAAGAGCTATTCGATTGACTTCGTTAAAATTTTGCGCTTTGCCATTTAAAATTGTTTAACTTAAATTCAAAATTTTTTAGACTATCATTGAATAAAATAATTAAAAACAATTATTTTGACTAAAATTTATATTTTGCACGGAATTAGCTTTTGACAAACGAATTTTTTAATTGAGTGCAAAAAAATTTCCAATTCATTTAAGATGCTTTCAAGATGTGGTCTCATACGTAAAAA
>NC_092211.1:91960092-91963419 GCF_043381705.1 Parasteatoda tepidariorum | reverse complement strand
TGATTAATAGCTAAGAATATTTAAATTTTAATTTAGGCATTTTAAATTCAAACTAAATTTATTTATTTCCTTTTTTTTTGGGCTTCAGACATTTTTGTGAATTATGAAGATCCTACTACAGCACATGATCAGAGTAATTAATTACTCTTTTAATTTTCGTATCACATTCCACATATAATGATGTTGCTATGATTAATAACTATGAATTTTTAAATTCTAATTTAGGTATTCTAAATTCAAACTGTAATGCCTGGTTTGCCCGCAAGACTGCGCTAGTGATACGAAGGTTGAAGTTAAGCCATTTGCTTTGCGTAAAGATGAAGGAAAAGGTCTTACACTCCTGATCAGAGAAATCAAATTAATGCTCTTCTTAAAAAGTATGAGAGATGCTTTCAACTAGGGGGAAAAGTTACTCCATTCGCCGAACATCGTATTGAGACGGGAAATAATCCTCCTGTTACAACGCCACCATACAGAATGACGCCTGTTAAAAAGGAAATTCTCAGGAAAGAATTAGACAATCTCTTGGCTCAAGGTGTCATTGAAGAATGTGAGTCGCCGTACACTTCACCTGTGGTTCTTGCGTCTAAACCAGATGGTAGCATGAAGTTATGCACTGATTACCGCAAACTTTATGCCCTCACTGTACCCGATCCTTAACCATTAATGGAAGGATTTTTACATGAGGCTAAGCATACACCTTATATGTCAGCATTAGACCTTAGATCTGGTTATCACCAAATTGCAGTTTATCCACCAGATCAGGATAAAACAGCATTTGTTTGTCCCTATGGAACTTTCCGGTACTTGAGGATGTCGTTTGGTCTACGAAATGCTCCAGTCACGTTCCAAAGGTTGATTGACCGTTTCAGAAGAGGGGAAGCTATAAACAGCATACCCCAACCGAAAAATGTAAAGCAAGTGCAATCTTTTTTACAATTTTGCTCGTGGCATCGACGTTTTATTCCGAACTTTGCTGATATTTAGCAGCCACTCAGTAATCTAACAAAGAAGAGAACCATTTGGAATTGGGGGAAAAGCAGAACAAGCTTTTGAAACTCTCAAGAAATGTCTTGTTACTCCTCCAGTATTGAAACAAGCTGATTGTAAGAATTTATTAATCTTAAGAACTGATGCAAGTAACTATGCCTTAGGAGCAGTGCTTTTACAAGGAGAGGACAAGACAAATGAACATCCCATAGAACATGCCAGTTGACTTCTCGCAGCAGCTGAAAGAAATTACTCAACCACAGAAAGAGAAGCATTAGCTGTCGTGTGGGAGCTTGATAAATTCCGCGGTTATATAGAAGGCCAAGAAATCACTGTAGCGACAAATCATCAACCATTAAAGTGGTTGATGAATCTAAAATCACCGCCTGGAAGATTAGCCCGCTGGTCTTTGAAAATTCAATCTTATAACCCAAAGATCGAATATTTTTCTGGAAAATCGAATGTAGTAGCTGATATGTTGTCTCGACCTGTCTGTGATACTGAAGTAAAAATACGAATGTTTTGAAAATAATAAGAAGGATGAAGATTTTATAAACTGATCAGAAAGAGGATATTTGATGAATCAAGGGATACTCTATAGATATGCCCCAGACTCCGATGCAGAAGAAGCTAAACTTGTCATACCTAACCAAGAAAGAGAAACTATCATGAATTTGCATCACGATTC
The DNA here is from genome assembly GCF_043381705.1 of Parasteatoda tepidariorum. Classification (NCBI taxonomy): domain Eukaryota; kingdom Metazoa; phylum Arthropoda; class Arachnida; order Araneae; family Theridiidae; genus Parasteatoda; species Parasteatoda tepidariorum. The sequence continues at coordinate 91,961,741 of NC_092211.1, read as the reverse complement.
TCCTACTGCTGGTCGGAACTTACCAACGTATTTCTCAGAGATACTTTTGGACCGGCATGAGATCTTATATTGAAAATTATGTCAAGAAATGTCCTGAATGCTGTCGTTTCAAAGCAACCAATCAAAAACCTTCTGCACTTTTAAGAACTCCGGCGTACGCTCAACGATTCGAGACTTGGAGAATAGATTTATTTGGACCGTTACCAGAAAGCCACAAGTGGATCTTTATTATTGAAGATTGCGCAACTAAGTGGGTGGAACTGTTTTCTCTTGTCTCAGCCACTGCACATGAGTGTGCAACTAAACTTATTGAAGAAGTTTTCCTGAGGTACCGAATCCCAAGGAAATTAATTAGTGATAATGGCCCACAATTTGTAAGTACTGTGCTGCAACAGGTTTGTTGTACACTTGACGTTGATCAAATCCTAACTCCACTTTACCATCCACAAGCAAATCCATTCGAAAGAAAAAATCGAGACTTAAGACCTCGTCTTGCTATCCTTGTGGGAGATTCACATGATTCTAGGTCTGAAAAACTACCAAGAATTCGTTTCGCTATAAATTCTTATAAATCAGATACAACTGGACATACTGCAGCATATTTGCAATTTGGGCGTGAATCGAGGATAATTGATGATGTAGCCTACGATCCATGCCAAAACGGGACGGCCCTTATGTGATCCTAACTCAACGATCACCAGTTTCATACGAGGTGGCCAGTTTGGACAATCCTAACGCACCTATAGGAACTTACCATGTTTCGGCATTAAGACCGTTCATTGAAATGAAGACTACTCCAATTGCTCCTCTGCGAAAAAGAGGAAGACCGAAGAAAAATGCTGTTTTAAATGCAAGACGCTAATTAAAACAGAGGGGGAGGATGTAATGCCTGGTTTGCCCGCAAGACTGCGCTAGTGATAAACTTCACCCATGATCCTCTTCGCACTTTCTCTCGAACGTTTAATTTGAGTGGACGTAAAAAAGTGATGTTTGTGTTGTGTTTTTGTTTTCTTTTATCGTAATTAAAATGTTAAAATAATAAACTGAGCTAGAGTGGTTTATTATAAAACTAAATTTATTTATTTCCTTTCTTTAGCTTCAGACGATTCTGTTAACTTTGAAGATCTTAGTACAACACATGATCATGGTATTTATTTACACTTTTAATTTGGTATCACATTCCATATACAGTTGACAAAAAAAGTATTAGCACACTAAGCTAATTTAAAATTCTTGCAAGATAAAATAACCAAACTAATCCAAACTAGGATTTTCTTTACCTTTATTATAGTAAAAACAAAAGTAAGTGAAAATAAAAAGCACACTTGCTTTTACAGAATTTAAAACAAAAAAACATTATTATATTTTTGCAAAAAAAGTATTAGCACACTTAGTGAAATAAATAAAAACATTTTTCATTATCGGTGATTTGCTTTTTAATATCTTGTATGCAATCCATTGGCCTTAATGACTGCTTCTAATCTTCGTGGCATAGATTCTACTAACTTTTTGGTAATATCTGAGGAAATATTATTCCAGGAATGAATCAATGTAGATTCTAAAGAATCTCTTCCCGTAATGTGGTTATTCCTTACTTCTTGATCTAGATGGTGCCAAAGATGTTCGATCGGGTTCAGATCAGGAGATTG
>NC_092211.1:91954564-91958166 GCF_043381705.1 Parasteatoda tepidariorum | reverse complement strand
TTAACTTGTAATTTCGGTAACTTTCCGATTAGCTTAAGCAATTTTAATTTCAAGACAGGATAATATATGTTTTATTCGTTTTTTAATCACCATAAGTAGAATTGATTGCTTATAGGAATAATTGTGATTCATTTTGAAATTGGAATTCATTTGAGAAATTTGATTTCTATAATTGATCAAAAATCGTCGAATACTGTCAAGTTTCGAATAATAGCCATTAAAATTTTTGTGACAGGTACTAAGACACCCTGGTTCAGTTTGTTTTAGGCGATAGTTCGGGTTCAACATGGAAGATAACGTGATCGATTGTGCTAATTGATGGATTGCTTCTGCCACAAAATTTTCGGAACTTGAATGTAGTTTATCTATTGATTCGACTTCATATTTATATATAGTGCGAAACAAAATTACTCGTCTTAAATAACTTTCAATCTAATACGTAAATGGTTTACGTCCTGAGTCTCAATTTTTTGTTTTGTTCGAGGACATAATCTTGTACATGCTAATTAATTTATACAAACGATATTTTAAGTTACAAAACCAGAAGAAAAAAAAAAAACGATTTTTTTCTCTCCGATGGATTTGAATTTTTGATCCTCAAAATATGGAAGGTAGTCAATATTTTAAAAGTTTTCCAGCCTGAAAATATTGCCAAAGTTTTTTAGGCAGTAGAGCGATTGAATGTTTGGATCTCTTAATGTTAACAAAGCTTTTTGAGTATTTCGCTATATTTGAAGAGCTTTTTTAAGCGAATCATGAAGTTTTCGCACACTATTATAAGATTCGTTTATCCAAAGATAATTCTATGCAGAAAATAACTTTGAATAAATATTATTTTTTATTTTATTTACTAATTGTCGAAAACACTTTGCTTTGCAAAATATAGAAATTGTTTTCCATAATTTTTAAGAAAGCAATTGTAAAGGCAAAATGAGAAATTTGAATGAAATCGGACTAATAGTTTCTAGGTAGTCAAATTCTAAAAAAAAGTTATTTATAGAAAATTTGATTTCTGAAGAACACTTCGATTGATTTCATTCAAATTTTAAATTTTTGATTTGCTATAAAAGTTATACAATACGAAATTTGCAAAAAGGAATGTTAACATTAAGTGATTCCAACTTTCTACCGCTCTCCTTCATAATCTGTTGATACCATATTTTGCAGCTGGCAAGTGCTTCTCCTGTTTTAAGGGTCCAGGAACTGAATCCCTCATAAAGTAGACATTCAAACCAATAAGATCGATTAGTAGTATGTACATTAAAATTCGATTAATAGATAAAATATTTTCAGGGTTTTCCCTTTTCTGCGCCCTGTTTATGCATAAGTGCATACATCGTTATTACATAGCGCATGAATATATGCGTACATATATTGAACATATATAAATTGTGTATATACGTATAAACGTACGGGCGTACAAATATACCCACAGTTACATAGATGCATATATATATATTATATATTCATATAAAGTACGTGTGTATCTACATATAAGTGAATTAACGTACATAAGATTATGCATACTTATATGTACTACTTAAAGTATATATACGTGTGTACGATACGCAAAAAATAAAAGGGCCATTCTAAATAAGTTTTCATCTAATGTTCGTATCTTCACATTCAAGGACTCAATCTTAAAGGTTCGAGAGGATAACATATATGCTAATTACTTAGTGCCCACGATATTTTAAGTTGCGAAATCAGACACAAAAACATACTTTCTCTGAACAAACATGCCTTTTTTATGGTGTTTCTTGATGCTCTCAAATTATAGGGGTTGCCGCAATCTGGAAAAAAATAGTCCCAATAGTTATAGCCAGAAGATTGGTTCAAAGTTTGTATCCCTTAATGTTAATATTTTTTACGTATGAGACCACATTTTGAGAGCATCTTAAATGAATTGAAAATTTTTTTGCACTCAATTAAAAAATTCGTTTGTCCAAAGTTAATTCCATGCAAAATATAAATTTTAGTCAAAATAATTATTTTTTGTTATTTTATTCAATGATAGTCTAAAAAATTTTCAATTTAAGTTTAACAATTTTAAATGGCAAAGTTCAAAATTTGAACGAAATCAATCGAATAGCTCTTGAAAATGTGACTTTTTCAAAATTCAATTTTTCAGGAACTATTCGATCCATTCTACTCAAATGTTGTATTTTGCCATTTAAAATTTTCTTCTTTAAAATGTCATAAAAAATTGTATACTTTAATTATAAAATTTTTTTTTGGCTGTTATAAAAAAAAATTTAAAAAAAGTAAATATTTACTAAAAGTTATATTTCGCAAAGAATTATCTTTGGATAAACGAAATTTATGTTTGTATGCAAAATTATTTTTTTTTGTTTTAAAAGTTCTCAAGACATGGTGAAATACGCAAAAAGTCAAATTAACATTAAGGAGTCTAAGCTTTGCACTCAGACCTCACTATTGGAACAATTTATTTCGGATTGCGAATACCCGTTGGACGGCTCTTTTGACCAACCTATTATTAGGACCATATTTCCCAGAGTGCGGCTACGCCCTATATTTTGTGGGTCAGAAATGTGCATCCGTCGAGAAAAAGTATGTTTTTCAGAGAAAGTACGTTCAATTTTTGTCTAATTTCATAACTTAAAATATGGTTTGCATTAATTAATTAACATATTTTAGATCCTTTGAACCCTTAAGATTGAGTTCAAGAACGTAAATATCCGATCATTAGATCATCTCGCAGTAGAGTGAACTTTAAGACACGGTTCCCAGTATAACACCGAAGTCAAGGATCACGGTCAGTGTGTGGATGGGTGATCACTTTGATCAACCTACAAAGGAACCAAAGTTGTGCGGTATCTATCCTAATTAAACTTTTCAACCATTAAGATCTCGACTTCACTCGCAGGTCGTCAAGCAGGAGATCCATCCCCTCTGCAGAGGATCAAAATTGTGTTGACATGTCTTCATATCATCCTCAGGAATGTTTCCCAACTCTACACCAATAGCCCATTGTTCATCGTTAGTGCGACATAGATCAACAAAAACAACCGATCATTAGATCAAAAAATTTTCAGAGTGGTCTGCTTTTTGCTTTCAACAAATAATTTATTCATTCTACGTTCATATGACATACAATGTACTCACGTGTGCATGTACTATATGCATGTACTATTTAATAACAATGTTATTCATACAACGATATTTAAAGTGACCACATAAATATAATTATATACTGCGTGTGTATGCTTGTATTTTTACTTATACGTGTGTATGCATGCATTTTTATTTATACGTGTATATGCATCTGTATACATATAATGTATGCATGCATTCCTGTAGGTACAATATACGTTTGTATCTATGTACGTACAGTCGGCAAAAAAAAAAGATATCACCCTGAATAACTTTCGTTCTAATGATCGGATTTTCACGAACTAAGTGTTAATCTTAATGGTTCCTGGGGGTGACCTCAAATATGCTAATTAATTAGTGCTAACTATTAATTAAGTTACGAAATCAGACACAAAAACGTACTTTCTCTGAATAAACATATATTTTTTCTTACATATTTGGATTTTTAACCTTCAAAATATAGGGGGTAGCCGCAATCTGGGAAATAT
>NC_092211.1:91939553-91952544 GCF_043381705.1 Parasteatoda tepidariorum | reverse complement strand
TCATATGACATACAATGTACTCACGTGTGCATGTACTATATGCATGTACTATTTAATAACAATGTTATTCATACAACGATATTTAAAGTGACCACATAAATATAATTATATACTGCGTGTGTATGCATGTATTTTTACTTATACGTGTGTATGCATGCATTTTTATTTATACGTGTATATGCACCTGTATACATATAATGTATGCATGCGTTCCTGTAGGTACAATATACGTTTGTGTCTATGTATGTACATACAATTCATGTGTATATGCATAAAATTTCATTCAATATACGCAAGTACGCACACAAAAATTTTCTCTTATTTTTCAGAGAAAGGAGAATATCTGACGAGGAAGTAATTTATTTCAAAGAGGATTGTTTCGCTAATTTCTTCATGTTAAATATGTTGTATATTCACTGGTGGTTATTATACCTATAATATCATTTGTTTATATATTGACGAAATAGTTGATTTAATTATGGTGTATCTGTTTTGTATTATTCACTAATGGTTATTATACATATTATATTTTTATATATTAACAAAATACCTAATATAATTATGGCATATCTGATTTGTACAAATGCACTTGTCATATACTAATTGTTATGATAATCATAATATTTATTTGTTGTTGTGTGTTAAAAAAAATATGTTTGGAACTTCTACATTCATTAAACGATTTTTTTTAAAAGAATATTTTGTTATCATTAAATTCCCTACATTTATCATATCATATATATTAAGTAAGAGGTAAATAGTCAGTTGTATTTTATTTATTTTGACAAAAGAAGATATTTCATGTTAATTTTCTTTGATATACAAAAAACTGAAAATGTTTGCACTCATCAAAACTTCTCACACCGCATAAATTTTCGAATAAGAAAGACGAAAATATGCAGACCCTCTTTAAGTATTTGTTCTATTTATTTTGTGTTTTCATTAATCAAATCGTCAAATAAAAAAAATTTCATATTAAGCGATATTTTAACTTGTAAATTTCTAAGTTCTTACAGCAAAGTAAGTTAGACTGATACAAAATGACTATTTCCCCCAAAATAATCAAGCAAAATGGATGGAATGGAGAATTTTTCTCGGATTGAGAAGCTATAAGAAATAAAATATAAAACCAATAATGAAACGCGCAGTCATACAATCGTGGGAGAGATGACATCACGTTCAGAATGACGTTTTAGCTGACGTACACTAGCAACAGCATTAAATTGCATTGTCAATGAAAATCTCATGACAAGGTAGATTTCAGCTGAGCATACGAAACGCTGCAAACGGAAACCTTATAATTATGTAGATTTAGGATGATTTTCATCTTAGAACTAGCGTTATTCAAGGTTTTTTTTCCACGTGAAAACCCTAAGACAACCTCGGTTTAAGGTTGTTTTCCAAGGTTTTGGATTAGGGTAATGTGCGTAGAATAGAGCAGATTGTCGCAGACCTCGTTTTAAGGTTAGAAGGTTTACACGTAAACCGTGTAAAAACCCTTTTTAGGTTTACATGAAAAGGTTTTTGTTGGGTGAAAAAAACCTTATTTTGCTATCTGGGTATAGCTCCCGTCTTCTTACGCAAGATTAAGGTAGAACTTTTAACTTCAATACGGACTTTTCATTACAGGCAGGGGCGGATTAAGTGTAAGCGGGGCCCTAGGCCATTCAAATTCTTGAAGCCTTCAGATTAGCTTTTTTTCTCGCATATCTTTCATTTATTCAAATATGAAAGTATTTATATATCTTTTCATTTAAGAAAGCATACGTAAAATTAAAATAAATAATAATAAATTAAATTTTACTTTATTTTATTAAAATAGAACTAAAAAATAATCATAACATTTTAAAAAAATCATTGTTTTTTAAAATTTATTTTCCAAGCCCCCAGTGATAAGGGGCCCCTAATCATTGGGGGCCCCAGGTCATGGCCTAGTCTGGTTACCGGGCATGGCATGTTTATCCAGTTTCATGCTGTATGATAGTTTATATATAACCCAACGTCACCATCATCAGAGCAGATTTGGATCAGAAACTAGGTGAAAAATTTATCCACTCCACGTTGTACTGCAGGAGTATGACTGGAGACAACGTTCATGGAAAAATACATCTGGTGGAGATTATAGTTTAAGAGACTACCATCCTATGAAATATGTGTCTGACGTTTCATTGCTCGGACGTCTTGGAAGAAAATAATGTAAACCCGGTCTTCAAGAAAAAAGAAGACACCTCCGTGACGATAAATCCGGAGGTGCATTCAACGAGAATGCAACTTCGAAATTTATTATTGCAATGTCGACTGTTATGAAAGCTGTCGCTCCAGGAAAGAAAAGACATATCAGCCATCAAATCCTGGTTTCAATGACATCAAAACAAAAGCCTGATATGAAGGAATCTTCACATCAAGTTGACAGGAAATTTCCACCGGCAGACTATTATGGCTGAAAAATCGTGCCTTAAAGGCATGCCTTCGTTGGAAAAATTAGCTTATGAAAAATATCCTTAAAAATTTTCATCAACTGATTCAAGATTGTCGAGAATATGTTGATCTAAAATATGGTGCGTTATCCTTCGAAGTGGAGAACTGGTTTGATCATCTCCCCCCCACCCAATGCTCAGGACGTTTTGTTTATCATCAAGTTTCAACAGTAATTTTTTAATTTTCCAATAATGAAAAAGTGTGCGCTTTTATACGTCAACTTTTATTAGTTTTTATTTTTAAACAAGTGCCTCATTAATGGTAAAACAAAGTCAACAGTTTTACCAATGTAAAATGAATCATTGCTTTCAATTGACAACACATTTTCACTCTTTCTTCCAGGACGGTAAAATCATGATGACCTCTTTCTATTTCAATCCGGACTCCAAGTTTAATAGTAATGCTCGAATTATCGAAACTTGCTGCACGTTTTTCTACACCTTTCGTAATTTCAAGTTTTTAAATCTTATAGTTTTTACTCTACAAAACAAAATGTAACGTTAAGTTAAACACCCAAAACAGAGGCGGTGGCGTTTGCAATTTTTTAATATACAGAAGGTAATTTAAAAATTATACATTCAGTGTAATTCACTAGAAATAGTGAGAGAAAAATCATTGAAATAGTGAGAAACATATTTTATTCTTTCTTTTTTCTATAATTCTTAGAATAAAAGTCAGCAAATAAAAGCATTAATATAAACAAAAATACGATGATGACCATATTCCAGGCGTTTATCACTTCACATCCTGACAGCTTACTCCACATAATGTATGCTAAAATAATCCAAAACTGCAACTGTAATTAAAAAAAAATATTATCAAAAATTCATACTGTTGAGTAATGTACAGTCGGCAAAAGATAGAAAAGGATATCACCCAAAATAACTTTCGTTCTAATGATCCAATTTTCACGATCAAGTGTCAATCTTGATGGTTCCTGAGGGTAACCTCAAATAAGCTAATTCATTAGTGCTGACTATGAATTAAGCTACGATATCAGACACAAAAACGTACTTTCTCTGAATAAACATATATTTTTTTAAACATATTTGGAATTCTGACCCTTGAAATACAGACAAAATTTCGAAAAAATTGGGTTTAAAATTGGGTTGCAATAAAGGTTTATATATATGGAGAAAATTTAAAGAAATGCCAAATTTTCCACCATAGAAAATAAAACAATTGAAAACAACCATAAAGAAACTGAATGCATAACAAAGTGTATCTCTGTTGCTAAGCAACCAAGAGGAGAATTTTAGGATCTGCTTTCTGGGCAAGGAAAACAGAGTTTTCTTTTTAATCCTTTGTAAATAAAATTTGAATCAATTAATAGATTATTTATGATTTTCCAAGATTTTAAAATTTAAACTTATTATCATACATTTTTTTAAATTTTTTAAAAGCTGTTTCAACGTTATCTGTATGAAAACTTCGTACTAAAACCAAATTTACATAAGTTATTATAAATTTATGAAGAGTTGTAGGGCTAATTGCTTTTGCACCTCAGTTCTAGTCTTATAGGTAAGGAAAAGAAGAAAGAAAAAAAGATCCTGCAAAAAATTTGGACGGCCTGATAAATACAGCGACTCTGATGCCCAATCAGAAGGTTTTATAAAATTCACAGTATATAAACTTGGTAAATGTAAAGTGGCATTAAAATATGTATATATATATANATGAATATATATATATATATATATATAAATAGAATCAAAATGTTCGAATTTCTTCTTATAGGATTTAAGTGGATAACTTTTAAGTATTTTGAATATTACTAACATTGTAAAACATAAATAAGCTAAATGCCATAAAACTTCTCATTTTTTGAATTTAAAAATTATGTAGAACAAATAAATGTTTTTTAAATTTAGATTTTGATTATTTAATCTAAATCATGTATATAGTGCAGTGTAGCAAACTTTTATATAGTAGTGGGCTGCGCCCCCTGCTCGCCAACCCCCGAAAATTGCTAAGCAATCTTATATGGTTTGCTTCGCAAACCAAGCTCGCTTCGCTCGCTACTAACTTACGTACATTTCAAATGCACAGAATTCTAAGAATTCACAACAATCATTCAAATCCATATAACAACTTTTTTTTTTAAAAAAAATAACATCTTTTTAGTAAATACTAAGTCATTAAAATAAATTTGAATTCAAATAAATGACATGTAATTCGTTAAACCTATTAGAAATGTGCTATATAAAATCTTGAAGAGTAACAGCACGACTGAGACTCATTTTTCAATGAATAACTAATAACAATAATAAAACAAATAGATTCGTGATATAAATCAGAAATCGTCAAATAAATTCGTAATATATAAATTCGTGAAAAAAGCGCTTTCGACAAAATACTAAAATAGAGATCTATCGACAAAGACTACTCACTTCTGCCTAGCTTAATAGTATGAGATTGCCGCAGGTGAGAATGCTCTCTCTGGTTATTTCAGTCTCCGTTTTTGAAAGCACGATATGTTGAGCTACCTCAGCTATATTTGGCATGTGACATTTTTATCGGCAATCATTGGTCGATTTTCTAGCGTTGCCATTCGGAGAGTTGAGGCTTTTTTTTTGTAGCCGTGAAAGAGAAATATATATATAGATCTTTTCCTATTAGTTCTTTTATTTCAGTTGATTTGTAGCAGTTGATTTTTACAAAAACTCATCAATTTTATCATCGAATTTTAAATTGCTGATAAACTAACTCATTAATTGTGCTAAATTATTTTTTTCATTATTTGCCGAAGTATTTTTAGAGATGCGTTCTTTGAAAAAATGATTTCAAATCTTTAAAAATGTTAGTTTCTTTGACTATGTTGATTGTAACAGTTTAATGAAAAATAATTAATAGTGCGAATTCGATAAGTTATTTATATATTATTATTAAAATGGATAGATGGGTTACATAATTGGATGTATCACTGGATATAGTCATGATAAAAAATAGTTAAGATTGAATTTCATAATAATTAAATTAAAGCCGAAATTATATAAAAGGTAATTATTAAATTAAGGGGAATGTGATCGTTAAGGAAAGTGGTTGTACAATACAATTGTGGGATAAAAATAACCCATTAGGTTCAAAGGGTCACAAAAATGTGAGGTTTGAACAAATTGTATAAACCGGAATCACCAAATTTAGAAGAAGGGCGAAACTAAAATAAATTAAAGATAAATACGATAAAGTCATGCTATATCCAGATACAACTTAACATTTAAGATAAATGGAATAAGCTGATGTTTCCAATATAATAATAGAAAGCTTGCCCAAAACAATGAAAAAGGTATTCACCACACATACAAGTAAAAAAGGGAAGCAACAATGAGAAGATATAGACTAAAGAAAATCACACCAATTTTTCCATTCAGCTGAACATTTATAAAGAATAAGATTTTGAGAAATGTTACAATTTAATTGAATAGTTGGAAAAATAATTCTGCGAAACAGACAGGAAATTAACAAATTTATTTTAAGATTAAAACGATGTATAAGATGTTGCGAAATTTTAAGATTCTTAAAAATGTTGACTATGTATTCGCATTAATAATTATGAAATATATATTGAAGAAATTGATAAACATATTTTTCCAAATCTATTGAAATTGTATCAATTATTGAAAGAGCAAACCGACAAATAAAATTAAAAAAAGCACATTTTATCAGAAACGTACTGCAATAAAACTCAACATTCATAATATAATGTTCCTATCTAATAAAATGTTTTATTCAAATCTTTTTATTAAATTATGAACAAATTTTTAGAAGACTAAAAAAGAAACATAGTATTTTATAATTTAAAAAAAAGGATTAGAGAACAAAAATATGAATGAAATTTTACTCTACTCGAGAGTAAGTTCCTCGTAAGTTTAAAGATTAACCGCCCCATTTAAGTATTTCTTCATTGTCGCTAAATTATTTTCTAAAAACAATTAATTTTAAATTTAGATTAATTAAGATAAATTTAGATTAATATGGTATAAAAAATTTATATATCATAATTCAAAATTTTTTCATCCACAATTAAATTAAGTAATAAAAATAAATAATTATTAAAAATTATTTTTTGCATGAAATTATCTTTAGGTAAATGGGTTTTATAAGTGAGTGCAGTTTTGTTTATTATATTGCTTATTTAGTTTCAAAAATATGACTAAAAACGCCAAAAGTGAAAGTAACATTAAGGGGTTCGAACTTTGGATCGCTCTCCTGATCTAACTGGGGACCCTATTTCCCAGATTGCGGCTACGCCTTATATTTCGAAGGTTAAGAATCCAAATATGTTAATATAAATATATANATATATATATATATATATGTAATATAGAATTTCTCATGCGAATCATTCTATATTAACTGATAAGCTGAAAACATATGTTTCTTATTAAGTTTAAGATGTAAAAGTCGGTCTCTCACAAAGAGTCATAAAAAGTCAAGATGAACCAGATAAGGCCACATAAAAGATTCTTTTGTGAAGTTAATGGGCAATAATTCGTCGATGAAATGCACATTGAGATAGTCCTAAAAATTTCCCACCGTCAGAGTGGCGATATCCTTTTAGCGAATCAAAGTCTCTAAATTTTATCAATTAAATGACGTTTCAAGAAGATAAGAAGATCCTTGCAACCACTCCCTTTCAGAACCTCACTTTAAAAGTTCGGGACAGGCAAAAATGCATGTCTTTTTCATATTTTCCATAGCTCGATAAATCTGGGCCAAACCAAACAATCCCTGCAATGAGGAAACCATCCCTGTACATAGCCAACGAACACTGTTTTCAATACTTAATATCACGTAATAAAATAATAAAATACCTTTTTATCTGAAGCCGCCTAAACCTCTTAAATTATCTAGCCTTTAAAGGCATAACATTACACACATATATATAATATATATATATATANCCTCTATTTTGGAGGTCTGAAATTCGAATCCGTCAGGGAAAAAATATATGTTTATTCATCGAAAGTACGTTGTTGTGGCCGATTTCGTAACTTAACTAATAGTTAGTACTGAATAATTTGCATATTTGTAGGCACCCCCACGAACCATTAAGATTGACATTTAGTTCCTGAAAATCCGATTACTAGAACGAAAGTTATTCAGAGTGATATCTTTTTTTTTTTATTGTACACGTGTAATTATTACTGCTGTTTCTCTCAATTATTCTACTCAAAAGGAATAAAACGCATATTTTGTTTCGCGTTACATCCTTTATTAGAATTTAATCAGAAAATAAGATTGCTCCGGTAAAAGTTTTAAGTTAAAAAACAAAGAGAAGGGCTTTTTCTTGTGTAAGAGTAGGAGGAGTATTGTAATTAGCCTATTTTGGTTGAAATGGGTTATTTGGCTCATTTTGGGAAAAAAAAGAGGAGTATAGGGCAAAATGAACGGTTGCTACTGGCCGACTAAACATAACAAATGACGATATAAAAAAAAAATTTTTTTTGACATTTGCTACGCTACCGAAATTTTTTTTTTCTCCAATTTTTAAAACTTTTTTTTACTAAAAATGCCATTTATGTGCATCTTTTCACAAAATTATTTTTTAATAAATATGGAATCATGAGTATGTATATTCTGAGAGCTTCTGTTATTGTTATTGTTAATTTACGTCGCACTAGAGCTGAACAATGGGCTATTGGCGACGGTTTGGGAAACATCCCGGAGGATGATCCGAAGACGCAATTTTGATCCTCTGCGGAGTGGATTGCTCCCCCGCTTCGGTAGCCAGACGATCTGCGCGTGAAGTCGAGCACTTTACGGTAGCACAGTTTAACGAGGACCCATACCGCTCACCCTCCGTCCCTACGCAGACTGATCCAAGTGGTCACCCACCCGCAGCCAGTGATGCTTGACTTCTGCTGGTAACCGTGTCTTAACGATCAGTCCACTGCGGGACCCGAGAACTTCTGTAATTTACACTTGTTTCCAGAAATTTTTTCTTCATTTAAGAGTGTTCTGAATAATGTTATGAACAGCAACAGTCATCTTTTGCTTCAAAAAAAAAACTGCAATTTTGCCTCTGGCCAGTAACAAAGTTTCTAATTTTGCTCGATGCATAAGCTGAGGCATACCTTATCTAAAAAATAACAGCCGATCTAATTCTTGGTTTAGAACTATCATACACTTTATCTTAGAGTTTTAACTCCGTAGCCCCATCCAACCCAGAAGACAAGATGGCCTTCGTGGAAGACTTTTTATGAGTACTCATCCATATTTGTGTTATATGGAGAGGTAAAAGGACGAAACCCTCCCAAGGTTTGTCTATTCTAAACTACAATCTGCATCAGCGTTGTAATCAGTAGAATTCTTATCCATCGCTGAAATTCGATCACCTGGTATTCCGGGTACTCCAAGGGATATCAAGTTTTGAATGAAACGACATTTTCTGCCCAGGGAGGATTATTGCAGTTTGCTTATTTTTTTTTCTAAAAGGGCAAAATGAACAGTCGACCACAGGGAAACGAAATCGTAACAAATGGTGAAAAACTACCAGTTGCCTCCCGACCAACATATTTTTCGCCGAATTTTTATTTTTTTAATGAATATGGAATCATGAGTATTTTATAATTTTCTGAAAACTACTGTATTTCAAGCTAGCTTCGAAAATTTCTTCTTAATTTAGGAAACTTGTTATGTTTACCACATTTTCAAAAATGTTTCAAGAGAAATATCCTATGTTATTAGTAGCAACAGTCTTTCTTTACTCTGTTTACAACTTTGCCTTTGGCCAGTAGCAAAGTTTCCTAATTTTGCCCACAGCTATAGATGCATTGCCATCATAAGCTGCGGCATATCTTATTTTATTTTGAATGAACAGCCGATCCAGTTTTGGTGTTACAACTATCACACACTTTATTTTATGATTTCCTTATAATTTTATATCCAGCCCGGAAAACAAGTTTATTCTTGGATCAAACAGTCGGGCAAACTCGCGTTCGTGGAGGACTTTTCGCTAGTACTAAACTGTATTTGTGTTATTTGGAGAGGAAAACCACGAAACCCTCCCATGATTTACCCAAAACTTATACTAAACCATGATCTGTCTGTTACTGCGTCAGCGTTTCTGACGGTGTGAGTCAGGAGCAGAATTCGTATCCTTCTGCCATCACTGGTATTCGAACCCGAGTCACCTGATTGCGAGGCAAGCGCTCTATATCTCTTGAGCTACCACGATTTTAGACTACGGGATATCAAGTTTTGTGTTAAACTTTTCCGACATTTTCTGTTCAGCGATAAAGTTCGTGTTAGAAGGCAGTCAAGGTAATAAAAATATGAAGCATGTCACTGAATTTTTGAACTCCTGACCGTTATTTAAATAATTATTTAGAGGTATAACCGATCCGACACTTCACCACGACAACGGGCCTTGGTATAGTTCGTTCACCAGGAGTTGGCACTTGGCTCCACCTCCGCGGACGCAGAGTTCATTTCATCACAGGAGTTACAGCAGAAACATCTCCGCGCTTGAAAATGAGACAACCCTTAATGCGAGCCAAACGCAAACAGTAAATACTTTTTCAGTCACTTACTTCGCTTTATCATCTGCTATTATACCTTTCGTTACTCTAGCTAATTAAATATATTTTAAATTTAAAAACGTCTGTTTTCCCAGCAAATGTCTCAAAAGGGACAAACTATTTATTCAAAAGAGAAAAATATCATCAAAATTATGAAATATTTAATATTAAAAAAATGCACATGAAGATTGCGATATAAATATTTTTGTCATACGATCGCCAAATAGTAACCTTGCTCAGGATTGCTTACATCCTTCTCCCAAAAATATCGAAATAGTATCATCGGATGAACCACATGATGAAGGCGGAGCCAAGTGCCAACTCCTGGTCCCTCATGGGGAACCAAAAACTATCCCCAGATGGCGCAGCAGAAGTACTAACCTTTCATTTTTCAAAAAAAGAAAAAAAAAAAACGGTAGATGTAATGAAACTAGAGAAACGGCCTTCCCCCGCTTCTCGAGCCATTCATGCTGAATTAGTTACTTCACTTTCCACGGATAGCTTTTTGTTGGAATTTAGAAGGTTCATAGCACGACGAGGAAGACCAGCAACGGTTTTCTCTGACAACAGTACAAATCTGACTCGAGCTGCTGCAGATCTGAAATCAGTAGACTTCGAAAAACTAAAAGATTTTGCTTCTTCGAAAAAGATTCACTGGAAGTTCAATCCTCCTTCTGCACCCTGGTGGGGTGGAGTTTTTGAAATAATGATTAGAATGCTAAAATCAATTTTACGAAGAGTCCTTGGAAGAGCAAACCTTCTCTATGAAGAACTATACACAGTCATTTGTGATGTTAAACGCATCATAAATTCCCGACTACTTACGTACATCTCAGAAGACCTAGAGGACCTGATACCATTAACACCAGCTATGTTCTTACACGAACTTAAAGAATCAGGAGTATCAGATATTGATCTAATTGATACCACAAGGATAAAAAAATGATTTGCCTATCGTTAAAAAATTCGAGAGGACTTCCGAATTGAATATTTAGGACACCTTAGGGATCTTGCCCGCAAAAAGAAAGACTCTCAAGTTAAAGAAGGAGAAGTCGTTCTCATAGGGAATGATAACAATAAATGAATAAATTGACTTTCGGGCAAAATAGAAGCTCTTTACCCCGGCAAAGATGGAAAAACAAGAGTGGAGCGTGTAAAGACTCGGCATGGATTATACTTACGACCATGTCGAAAACTTTATAAACTTGAATTGACTAATTGAGTTTCGTCATGACATTCGTCGCCCAAAACTCAAGGTGGGAGGAAGTAACAAGCCCTCATGGGAAACCAAAATCTATCTCCAGATGGCGCAGCAGAAGTATTAACTTTTTATTTTTCAAAAACTTAAATAAATAAATAAATAAAACAGTAGATGTAATACAACTAGAGAAGCGGCCTTCCCCCGCTCGTAACTTACTCAATCTTTTCATCATTTTATAACTATCGTGTTAATGTAAATTCATCATCTTTGTCATATTTGTAATTAAAACCAATAAATGTTTTTATGAAAATTCAAAAATTGGCTGTCATAAAAGGTAAGAGCAAGAATTCATTTTAGATTGAACTCGGCTGATTCAAAAGTATCTTCAGTCGTCTAGCAGTTCTCCAACTAGGTTTCATTTCATTCGGGAAATTAAATGGAAAGACAATAGAATTTGCTCACGTGCCTGATTTATCTTAAGGCCTCAAAAGTCAGGCCCCCTAAATCAGGGATGGGCAAACTTTTTAGGTCGAGGGCCAAAAATCGAAAAAGAAAAGTTTGGTTGGCAATGTAAAAATTTTTAAAATAACTAAACAATATACAATTTTTAATTTAAATATTTAATGAAATGAATAAAATTGCGATTTATTTTTAAAAGTTCCTTGTATTGAGGTTCGAAGTGAGATGTACTTAGCTTCAGGAACGAGGCTAAATGTTTGTCTGTTAGTCTACTTCTGAAATCATTTTTTCTAAGGTTCATAGTTGAAAGTTGAAAACACTTGTTCACATACATAAGATGAATCAAACATAGCACTTATTTTCTGGCATGAGTTATTAAATTTGGGAAACTAGCTTTTGGTAATGATTTGTAAAGCTCAAATTTTGGTACATTTAGAAACAGCTGCTTGAGATGATTGTTAGATTTCAACTCAATTAATTCAAGCTGCAAATCCGACCTCGGTGTTTCACAATTTACATTAAAAGGCATGGTAAAAATATCTATTTCTGTTTGAATGGCACTGAAGTATTGATACCTGAAACTAAAAATGGAGTTTTTTTCAAGTCATCCTCATAGTTTTTAAGCTTCTCCTTATTTACTGAGGGTATTGAATTTAACCTCGAGAAATGAGACAAGTCGTTCTATGCTAGATGTCCGGCAAACAAATTAAGCTTCCGTTTAAAAGCTTTGAGATGGGCCCAGATATCACCAATGAATTGATTTTTCCTTTTCATCGGAACATTCAAGTTGTTCATATGATAAAGAAGATCTGTGAAAAATGCTATTCCGTATCTTCGAATATGAAATAGATGTATAATGTATATTTTTTATATTCGTAACGAATCGGCAAGTTCTACAATTCTATCCGCGGGCCGGATGAAACCTTCCGGTTGGCCACAGTTGGCCCGCGGGCCGTAGTTTGTCCATCCGTGCCCTAAATACTACTTCAAATAAATTTCTTCGGTACTTTCAGTTAAAATTACGAGTTGACAAAAACTGAAACGAATATAAGTTCAAATTTACTATATTATAATTTAGAAATTGTATCAGTAATTAAAAAACATTTTGTGAAAATACTATCATACTATTAGAGTAGTCCTGGATAATTTTGTATCGACAACCCTTCCCCCCTTTTTCTAAATCAGACTCTGGCTTACACCAAGACTGTGAAGGGAATTCTGGAAAAATTCTTATTCCTTCCCTGATCTCGAACCGGTTTAAACGGAAGCTTCTTCAGACTATTTTTTTATTCGTTTGTGGTGTTGTTGCAGTTATATATATATATATATA
>NC_092211.1:91902072-91939500 GCF_043381705.1 Parasteatoda tepidariorum | reverse complement strand
TATATATATATATATATATCTGTGTGTGCGTGCGTGTGTGTGTGTGTAAAACACTGATTTTGTTCAGAAGTGGTTGTTTTGAAATGGCTTTTAAAGGTTGATTTTTTTAAACATAATATCCTTGGATAAATACTTACAACCTGGAGGAAAGTGAGATACTTTTTTTTCGAATTGATTATATCTTGCATCTTGTCACCGCATGCTGAGAGGGCATAATAGGAATAGGTGCACACATGGACGAAGGAATTTAAACCAGCAGCCACGCAAGAATAGTGAGCTAAAGATCAAAATTGGATATATAAATATTACTGTAAAAACCCCAAGTCTGTTATTTATTGAGTCCTAGGTTTTACCGGTAAAAGTTTGGTAAAGGGTCAAAATTGAGTAATAAACCGGTAAAACCCCAGATTCAGGCTTTTTCCTTGATATATATATAATAGAGAACAATCTGTACATCAAATGGAATAGTAGAACACTAATGTTAAACTAACTGAATACCTAAATTTGATTAAAAACATCGTTTGAATCCAGGTTAGCGCATTTATCTCAGGAAGTCCCAATGGTCTCGCCAACTTTGATGCCAAATGGTTTTTTCCAGATGGTTTTTAACTGCCTTTGAATGAAGTGAGCGATAACAAATTTTTCGAACTTTAATTACTACTGCAATAATAAATTCAAACTGGTCCGTCATTAGAATACTAAACAGCATATTATTTAGATTCTTTGTTCGTGGAGCCTGCAATTAGGACTATAGATACAATTAATGAAGATAACAATCTCAACGGACATCGATAGTTAGTTGAACTGAAAGGCAAACACTTTTTAAAAAAAAAGTGAATGAGTTGCGAAGTGAATATATAGGAACTGTCTACCATCGAGGACGGATTTAAATAAATTGTGAAGATCATCTTGACAAAATAGAGGCAAGACATATTACTATTTGAATAACGTGAAAACAGAGTTGAAAAGAAACTGTGGTTCCTACTATAGTTTTGCCTGCATATACAGAAAAAAGGGATGATTTTAGGACAGTCGGTGAACATTAATATTCTTTTCGAACGATAAAGAACCACGTGTTCATAAAAAGACACTACTACATTATCGCTCGAGGCCTACCAATGATAGTAACTAAAACTTTCCTCCGGTACTTTTAATTAAACCATAGGGAACATCAATAAAACCATGGGAATTTTTAACATTTGCCTGACAAAGTACTATTGATAAAAAGCAGGATTGAAAACATATAAACTGTTTTTATTCCCGTATGAAATTTAAATTCGACTCAAACAATCGTCACTAGCAACCCCTCGCATCTTTCGGTTTTGCAATTCAACTGTAATAATAGATTTCTATCAGCGTTGTCCATGGATTATCTCTTTCCGCAGAGATTTCTCCGTCTATGAAAATATTCATATGCTTTTTCTCAGTTGTGGTAGATTCTTTAACATTCAAATAAGCGTCTGTTCACAAAGTTTCGATCTTTTTATTTGTATCTGTAATTATCTAAAATATTACTTGAACGTTTTTAATATTTGTAAATGTTTGCTTCATTTTTTTTAAAGAATATTTTATTATTATTATTTTTTATTTAAATAGAATGGTATAGTTGGTTTCTCACTTAGAATAATTAT
Organism: Parasteatoda tepidariorum; assembly: GCF_043381705.1. Taxonomy (NCBI): domain Eukaryota; kingdom Metazoa; phylum Arthropoda; class Arachnida; order Araneae; family Theridiidae; genus Parasteatoda; species Parasteatoda tepidariorum. The sequence goes on along the minus strand of NC_092211.1, from coordinate 91,937,869 downwards.
TTTCAACTATTTCAGATACAATAACGATGAGATTTCATTCTTAAGATTGTATTTATTTAACATTTTAAGATGTTATGATGACGCGTTTTAAAATTTTAGAATATTGTGAAAGTACTTTTTAACATTTTCGAAATACGTATGCATTAAAAAATACATACATCTAAGCAGAACAGAAAACGTTGGTCAGTATCAAGAATTGTAATGAGATAAAATAATTATAATTTATTTATTTTTTATATATTGTAAAAAATTATATTATAATTATAATTTATTTTTTCGAATCAATCGAGCAAAAGCCTATGTAGTTCGATCGAATTTTGTCTTCGTTGCATATGGGACCGTCATTTGTATAATATCTCGCATGTGATTCTAAGGGTTTTGCTTTTTTTCTTCTTCTTCCGAACAAAAATATAAATTAAGAGCTGGAATTCAAAAAACGTTATAAGTTTAAATCGTTATTAGTTTTTACTATTTTATTAGTTATTTCTTTTCATTCTTTTTAATTCATTCTATCTTTGACTGTAGCTGTTGAATAGATTTTAATAACAGTTCCAATTGTACCTGCACTCTTTGTTCCGATAACACCCCAAGCAATAATAATGATGCTTGAATGGTGAAACACGTGAAGAAATGACACTTGTCGTTGTTTTTTCCTCAGAACAAAGAAACACTGAAAGGTAGAAAAAATGAATGACTAACAAAAGCAATTGCATTTAAAAATTCAAATATATAAAATAATAAATAAGTCTTGTTTCAATAGCTTAAAACAGTAAAATAATTTTTATTAAAAATATTCAGCTCAAAAACTTTGGAAATTACTGATTTACACTTATTGCTTAAAAAAATTTAGCAATATAAAATTGTAGTGCTGTTATCTGCTATTCAATCAAATAACTATTAGTTTTTTTAGTTTTTGTTTGTTGAAGATTTTCAGAATTTTCTTTCTATTTACAAGAATTGAATTACATTTATCTCAAAAAACAGACATTTATCTCTCTCTCTTGCTCTGTATATATATATATATATATATATATAACCCATAACTTCTGTACAAGCACATCCAGCCATACATATTAAAGTTTTACTCCGTGGACTGTCAACAGAATATAAAACAGATGAAATCTCCCATCAACTGACAAAAACAGGCATTACAACTCATAAAGTCATACAGTTTAAGAGAAAAGTGGGCGAGGCCTATAGGCTCCTCCCACTTTTTCTCATAATTCTTAAAAATACAGTGCAAAATCAGCAAATTAACTCCATCACCACTATTCAAAGTATTCCAGTCAGAATAGAGAGATTTCGGGGGGGGGGAGGGTCGTGGATCAATTCAATGTTTTAATTGCCAAGCATTAAAACATTACCACACTCAAAGATCATGCAATGCAGCCTCAAGATGTGTGAAATGCGCTGGCAATCATCGCTCCCACGAATGCCGAAAGGACAGACACACTCCACCAAAATGTTGCAACTGTAGTGAATCCCACACCGCAAACTACACTGGGTGCACAGCCCGTCCCACCAGGAAGGGCTCTTGTCCTGTTCCCACAACAACAGTGGGTCTGGCTCGCAGACTTGTCATAATAATAAAAGAACTCATAAAGAATGAAGAGGTACTCCAATTACTGCAAAGAATCATTAGAGATAATGCTCCATAATGTCATACTCATGCCCAATTCCGGACTATCCATTCTGAACTCTTGCATCAGTGAAATTATTTAGATTATCAAATTCTTCTTCAATGAAAAAAGTGAACCAGCTCAATTAAATTGCTTACTGTATCCGATAGGTGGCGCCACCAATGTTAAACAAAACTTCTGTAAATTTATCTTATATCATGTCATATTTGTCTTACAACTCAAAATTACACAATTCTAACTCTATTCAATGCTAAATTGTCAATTGCATTTATATATATCCTAATTTTACTCATAATTTATCACAACTTATGATTGCATCAAACTTAAATTCCATTCAAATATCAATTGTACTTGCTTATATCTTAATTCAATTCATACTTATTTCACAAGTTATGATTGCATCAAATTCAATCCCACTCAATGCTTAAATAACTATTGTGCTAGTAATATATATATCATGATTCAATACATACTTAAATATCAATTGTGCTATTTATATTCATGAAAATTTCTGATTAATTCATAAATCATGACTCATACTAAATATCAAATCATGTTTAATTTATCAAGCAAATATGCTTGATCTTTTGTTTTGCTACCTAAACGCTGCATAAATCAAAATGATTGTAATTCAACCTGTAAATATTTCATGATGTATGGGTTAGGGGCCGCTGCGGGTTGGGACGACGGAACATGCTTTGCAAATGTCTACTTTTTTCAAAGTGGAACAGCCAAACAGTGGTTTGAAAATAATGAAGACATTTTAATATCATGGGAAGTGTTCCAAACTAGCTTGAAAGGTACACGCTCTGATAGTCTGCAATCAGTACATCGGGTGGAAGAAGAATTGAAAACCAGAACTGAACTACCAGGACAAACAAGTCTTTTATACATACAAGCAGTACTGGGATTATGCTATCGTGTCAACCCTAGCATGAGTGAAGCAGACAAGGTTTCTCATCTTATGAAGGGCATCGTGGAAAATATTTATCAAGTTCTACTGACTTAAGTAGTAGCAAGGACTACCTCTTTCATTGAACGCTGTCAACATGTCGACTCGTGTGTGCAGCAGCGGCTCCTTAATCGAAGGAAGTTTGAAAGATTTCCAAATGCCGTTCTCGTTGAGTCCCTTGAAGACAATTTTGTCAATGATACACCAAGTGCTACAAGAATAAATCGCCCGACTATTTCCTGTTACTGTTCCAACTCCTGAACCAACAATTGACAATTTAGAAGAGGTTATACGACATGAAATTGTGAAGACCTTAGCGTCCATGACCGAAACAAACTTCAACAGAAACAAAGATTTCGATAGTTTTAAATCAACGATACCTGTTTCGTACTCAGAAGCACGCACTACGCCGTCAGCCATCTAGAATTCTAGTTTCTTCTTCTCAGCAAACTTATGAGACTCGCCGTTCTCAACTACCCCGTCTCAAAACTGATATCTGGAGAACAGAGGATAACAGGCCAGTGTGTTATCACTGCGGTCGTCCAGGTCATGTGTACCGACACTGCCGTGACAGACATTTCGAGACTGTTGAGATCTTCCATGTAATTCCCATTGGCGCTAGTATCGCTGTTGTGATGTAACTGCAAATGTGTTTACATTGTATGTTTCAGTTTCGATTTCCAGTATGTTCTGTTGTTGATGTGTTCTATGTACGTATTGTGAATAAAGTTATTGTTACGTTATAAGTTATCAACATTAGTCCTATCATTGTCAATCATCCTAAATACATATCCCATGCCATACAATAAACGGTCACAACAGTTTTGGCGACGAGGAGAAAAATAAGAAGAAATAATCAATAGAATTTCAACATCGTTCAAAAACGAAGCTTCAAAATGGATGAAATTTCAAAACGGAAATGTTTCAAGTAATTGAATTCAGGTACTGTAATTAATTTAAATTTTCAACTATTTTTTCAAACTTTCAATAAATAAATAATGAATGCTGAACAATTCCAAACATTTATTGCTGCATTTAATCAGCAACAACAAGCAATGATAGCACAAATCGAAAAACATTTTTCAAAAGAACAGTCTATTGATTCATCAGTAAATCTTGTTAATGTGCATCCTTTTGAAAATTATGATTCAAAACGTGAAAAATTTTCATGCTATTTAGAACGATTTGAAAATTATTGTTCTATGAAGGGTGTTATTGATAAAGATAAAATTGCTCAACTTCTATGTGTATCTATTGGTTCATCACACTATAATAATTTGGCAGCTTTTCTTGGACCAGAGAAACCAGTCAAACAATTATCACATGATAATCTTGTGAAAGCTTTCAAGCAAATGCTAATTCCTAGAAAAAATGTAGTTGTTTCTCAACATTATTTTTTAAATATATATCAAAAAGAACATGAATCAATTTCAGAATTTGTAGCTGCTTTGCAACGTGATATAGTTGAATGCGAATTTTCTGTGAAATGTGACTGTGATAAATCAGTAACAATTGCAGATGTTTTTCTCCGGGCTCAGTTCATTCGAGGATTGCGTGATGACTGGTTGCGCGAACAGGTGCTACAATCAGATTTAATAACTTTCGATGATGTCTTATCAAAGGCGATTGCTCTGGAGGCGTCCAAAATCGAAAGTAAAGAACTCACTCAAAAAGGTTCTCCACGCTCTACTTCTTACGCTTTAAGTGACAATAATAAAGTTTCAAATTTCTCAGCACGTCATAGAAATCGTTCCAGTTCACGATCTAGTTCTCAACGCCAGAAACCAGATTATAGAGCCCTTGGTATTGAAAATCTATGCATCAGATGTGGCAGAAATAATCACCAAGTCAAAGATTGTCGAATTAATAAAACTAAACTAAAATGTGATTCATGCAAAAAAATAGGTCATGTTAGTAAAGTCTGCATTTCAACTTTAATTAAGATGCCACGAAAGTCAATGAATTCCAGTCCCAGACCTTCTCTTCATGCTGTTTCAACTGAAGTACATGATCAAAATATTACATTTGGTGTCAACTCTATTCACAGCTCTTCACCATGCTATAAAGTTATAGATTTATTTGAAGTTTGCCATGACTCTGACAAATATATCGTCTCTGTATACCTCAATGGGAAGCTACAACATTTCGAAGTAGATTCTGGAGCAAAGTTTTCCCTACTTTCAGAAACTGATTTTGAACGTTTAAATTTAAATGTGCCCTTGGAAAAATCAAACATTGCTTTTCGTACTTATTCTGGAGATATCATTCAACCCAAGGGGAAAGTGCATGTAAATGTTGCATTTCAAAACAAAAACATTACAGGTGAACTTCATATTGTTCCAGCTGGATGTGCAGCTATTCTAGGCCGTCAATGGATTCGAGCCTTAGAAATCGAACTTTTACAAATAGATGCTAATATATCAAACACTTCAATTCATAAATCACCAGTGTATCAAATCAACCCTCTCAATTCACTTTTGGAAAAATTTTCACCCCTCTTTGAAGAACGAGTTGGTTGCGTCCCTCATTTTCAAGTATCACTTCAACTTAGGGATGGAGCAAAAGCCATTTTTACTAGGGAGCGTGACGTTCCTTATGCTCTCCGGGACCGCGTCAATAAAGAATTGGACTCTCTTGAGGCAGATGGAATAATATCCTTAGTGCCTGCGAGTGATTGGGGGTCACCATTGGTTGTCATTCCAAAACCAAACGGTGGCGTCCGATTATGTGTTGATTACAAATGTGGAGTCAATGAACGATTAATTCAATCAAATCATCCAGTAAGAAGGATAGATGATGTGCTTCATAGTCTTCGAAATTCAAGATATTTTTGTAAACTTGATTTATTTAAAGCCTACTTACATTTAAAAGTTGATGAAGATAGTAGCATGATACAGACCATTTCAACACATCGTGGTACGTATCGCATGCATAGGCTTAGTTTTGGAATCAAGACAGCACCATCAAAATTCAATCGCATTCTTTCTCAAACTCTCAAAGGGTTACCAAAAACAGAATCTTACTTTGACGATATTATTATACATGGTGAAACACTTCAAGAATGTACTGAAAATTTAGAAGCTTGCTTACAAAGACTTTCTGACTATGATCTGCACATAAATAAACAAAAGTGTTCCTTTTTTCAAGAAAAATCGAATATCTCGGACACGTTATTGAATATAATAAGATAAGTAAATCGCCAACAAAAATTCAAGCTGTTCAAGAAATGCCAAGACCATCAAATATTGAAGAAATCAAATGATTTTTGGGACTTGTAACTTACTACTCCCGTTTTCTGCCAAATTTTTCAATTATATCATACCCACTTCGACGGTTGCTAAGAAAAAACCAGCCTTGGTTATGGACTGCAAGTTGTGAATCTGCATTTCTGAAACTAAAAATGAACTTACCAGTGATAGAGTTCTTGTTCCTTTTGATCCTAGTTTACCAATTGTCCTGACCACAGATGCCAGCCCTACGGGAATTGCAGCAGTATTGAGTCACTCTAAACAAGGTGTAGAAAGACCTATTGCTTACGCATCTCGTTCACTTACCAACTCCGAATAAAACTATAGCCAATTAGATCGAGAGGCTTTAGCTATTATTTTTGGTGTTACACAATTCTTCAATTACTTATTTGGTAAACATTTCAAACTTATTACTGACAATGAGCCACTAACAAGAATTTTTCATTCTCAAAAGGCACTACCACGTATGACTTCAGCACGATTACTTCGCTATTCTTCCTACTTATCAAGTTTTGATTACTCAGTGCAATTCAAAAAGGGATCTGAAAATCAAAAAGGTCGATTGCCTGTCTAGAGCTCTAATTCAAAAACCCGAAAACTCAGTCGATAAATTTATAGGGGAAGAAGCAAATCAAATATGTGCCGAAAACATTTTCCAAATTTCAAGTGAAAAAATAACATCTTTATCAATCCAGTCTGAAACAAAGAAAGATTCAGAACTCAGCGAAATAATTGAAAGGCTGAACAACAACTCTGAAGATTCAGAATTTACATTGTTTGATGGCATACTTTTTCGAAGAGAAAGAGTAGTTATTCCAAAAAGCTTACGTTCAAACATACTAAAGGAACTTCACGAAACTCATCTAGGAATAACTAAAATGAAGCAACTGGCAAGACAGTATGTTTATTGGCCTGCCATTGATCGTGACATTGAGAATTTAGTCAAAGGATGTGAAGGCTGCGCATTGACAAAGTCTAATCCTCCAGAGGTATCTGTCCATCCGTGGGAATCTCCAGCAGATAACTGGGACAGAATTCATATAGATTATGCAGGTCCATTTGAAAATTACTATTTTTTGGTGTGTGTTGATGCTAAGTCCAAATGGGCGGAAGTCAAAGTCATTAAAGATGCCCCAACTAGTTCAAAAACCATCCTTTTGATAGAAACATTTTTTTCTTTTCATGGCTATCCACAGGTTATTGTATCTGATAATGCTTCAATATTTCAAAGTGAAGAATTCCATTCTTATTGTTCTAATCGAGGAATATTTCAAAAATTCATCGCTCCAGAACATCCTGCCAACAATGACCTTGCAGAGCGAAACGTCCAAACCTTAAAGCAAAAGATAAAAGCTTCTTTTCTTGAAAAATCCTCAATCCCAAGTAAAGTTCAAAACATATTATTCCGTTATAGAGCAACACCTCTAGCTTGTGGACAGTCACCTGCTCAATTATACTTACATAGAAAAATCCGTATACGTATAAACTCAATTCATCCAACACCATCAACAGTTTCCAGTACTCCTGTAAGATCTTTTTCAGTGGGGGAGAGAGTCCAGGTGAGGTTGTTCATAAATAACCATAACGTATGGCAGTTTGGCAAAGTCGTGAAAAAGTATGGTACACGTCATTATTTGATTTTACTAGACTCAGGTCGGCAATTAAAGAGACACATAAACCAATTAAGATCAACAATAATTCCAGAGAAAAAAAAGTGTGTGACTTTTGGCCCAACCCAGTCTTTTGACATTCCTAAACCATCTAAGATCTCCTCACCTACTCAGCCTAGTATTCTAGAACTTCCAACAAATTCCAAACAGGACGTTGTGACAAAACCAAAAAGAAAGAGACAATTACCTACACGCTTTAGGGACTTCGTAATGTCATAAGCATATTTCAAATCTGTTTTAAGTATTTTCAATTAAGTGTATTTTTCAATTATATATTTAACATATTCAATTTTTAAGTAGCTAATGTTTTCAATTAACTGTTATTTCAATTCTAATTAAGTGGGGGAGACTGTTGAGATCTTCCATGTAATTCCACTGGCGCTAGTATCGCGGTTGTGATGTAACTGCAACTGTGTGTACATTGTATGTTTCAGTTTCGATTTCCAGTATGTTCTGTTGTTGATGTGTTCTATGTACGTATTGTGCCTAAAGTTATTGTTATGTTATAAGTTATCAACATTAGTGCTATCATTGTCAATCATCCTAAATACATATCCCATGCCATTTAATAAACGGTCACAACAGAGACTATAACCCACGACAAAGAGAGACGATCATCTCAGACGAGGGTGTTAGTCCCAGTAGTCAACTTAGGAGTTCATCGCCACAATTTGAAGAACGAAGACGATCACCATCCCCATATAGGCGTAGAAATAGATCACCCTATCTACATGCAGACGTTCCAATCGCTCACCTACTGGGCGTTCAATGGAAACCTAGAAGAAACGCCCTTCTTCGGAGGCAAGGTCGCTAAGGGAGAAAAACCTCCAACAGTGGCGCAGATGAAGACAATAATCTTACATTTAAAAAATATTTCGACCTTTATTAGGTGAAATAATAAAAAATAATAAATATTTACTAAAATTTAATTTTTTCATAGTATTTTCTTGGGATAAACGAATTTCACAACTGCATGCAAAAATATTTCAATTCGCTTAAAAAGTTTTCGAAATATAGTGATATACACAAGAAATAAGATTAACATTAAGGGGATTAAAAGTTTGGAGCCCTCTCTTGACCAAGCATTGGAACCATATTTCCTAGATTATGGCTACCCCCTATATTTTTGGGGTTAAAAGTGCAAATCCGATAAAAAAATAAATATATATTCAGAGAAAATACGTTTTTGTGTCTGATTTCGTAACTTAAAACACCGTTCGCACTTATTAATTAGCATATTTGAAGTCACCCCTCGAGCAATTAAGATTAAGTCCTGGAACGTGGATCATTAGATGAAACGTTATTCAGAATGGTCTATTTTTTACACTGTACAATAACTGTAAAATTCATGCAAATCTAATAAAAACGCTGTAATTAAGAAAATATTAGTCTCACATAAACGTCTAAAAAATTAATTACAATTTCTTACTTTTTTTAAATTCCATAGATTCCTTATTAACCGTTTAATTTAAATTCTTATTTAACTTAACTAGGCATGTTGTTACATATGCCAATAGCAGCAAGCCTGCTTGAAATCAAGCGAATGTTTTAGGCTGAGGGTGCGCTTCTTGTATTTCGGTGGCGCCATCTATAACCGAAATTATGATTTTACCATACACATTAGTCACAACCCGTCTCACTTACCTTTCATCCACCTGCAGATCGTATTTTTGACCTGAACCAGAGAACGATCAATTTCCAATTCAGTATTGATTTGTCATGTGATCTTTTAGGATGATGGAGAACCGTTCTCATGAACACGAGTCCAACGCCCTATTAATCAGGTTATCCCGGCCTAAACCGGGTATTGTCTTACGAATTATTTGAACCTGATATTCAAATATATTTTTAAAGACACTTGGATATTATAACTATTTATTAATTTTATTGGAATTAGTTTAACAGGGGCCTTTGATTTCTATTTAATAGCATCCCTCTTTTTAAAGTAATCTGATTGAATCTAGTTGATCTGAAATAAGCGTCGAGGAATAAACAATATCTCGTGGAATCAGATTTTTCAATAATATAATCAAAATAAATTAGATAACCTGGTTTCAATTGATGCTGCCAAGTTTATTTCCAATTTTTGTTGTTGGAATTATTCACAGATAAGGGAAGGTGCCTCCCTTCTCGTACGGATTAAACAATATTCGTGGATCAAGTTGCCATACTGGGACAAATCGACAAGGAGAAGTAAATGGCTTCACCTACGAGACATTCTTTGACACTTTTTGTTCTTACTTTTACGATGAGAGGGGGGAGTTATAAATGGTGTCTTACAGGTCTCATCAAAAAGTTTTCCCCTTACCTGAATGATTGATGGAGTAGGCGGAGGAAATCTATTAAAAAAGCACACCTGCTCAAAGAGTTTTTAACTCGCCAAATCTTTATGACGCCAAAGGCGATAAAGGGTATCAAATGGAAAACCGATTTACCTTTTTTGCATATAATATTTACACCTCTCTGCAACTGAAACGAGCATCTTCGATTCGATTTCTTTGAACTCATTTAATTGCTATTCAATAGTGACCGATTTCGTAATTCAATTGTAACATTAGATCACTGTCAGTGTAAAAGGGTTGCCCGTATTTATCTCTTTCAGCAGGTCACGTGTACTATAGGTTTTTCTCAACTATGGGTTGGGGGAGAATTTTTATATGTGGTATTCAAATGAGCGTCTGTTACGATATCATCATCGTTATTTATGTCTGCAATCATCTGAAATATTACTTAAACTCTGTAAATATTTCGAAGTATATTAATAATTTTTTTTTAAGAAATAGAATTGAATAGTCAGTTTGATTTAGAATAATTATTTTAAACGTTTTTGTATACAATGATGATGAGATAAAATTTTAAAATATGATAAAAGTATTTTCAAACATTTGCTTTAGATAATAATTCATCATTTCCCATTTTTTTACAATTTTAGAATACTTAAGCATCAGAAACTACATACATCTAACCTTGTCGTAAAACGTAAGTAAATATCAATAATTGTAATGAGATAATATAATCGCAATTATACTTTGTATAAAATGCTAATATTATCAATTATTGGAAATTTATTTTTAAAAGTAACAAGTAAAAAACATGAATGAAAAGCGACTACTGATGAAGGTAGAATCACAGTTTTGGATTTAAATCCCGAAATTACTTCATTAATGTTTTTTTTTATTTATTTCCAATGGCAGGCCAATTTAAAAGAACAAAAAGGATAAAATAACAAGAAAAACAAGGCAAAAAGAAATAAATAGAATTGAATGCATAGTGACATGCTTAGCCCATACGGGCCCTAGCTTCCCAGTAGCGTCCACACACAGTAGTGGAGATGAGCGCAGGACAGACGGAAATATGGGGCAAGTCCATGTCCTCCCCAAGGCGACAGAGCTTGCATTTAGGAGAGTCAAAAATGTTTATGCTAAAAAGGTGTTTCGCCAGACAGTCATGGCCCGTTACAAGTCTAAAGAGAGCGACTGCCGTAAACCTGGGCTGATTTGGGATAGTTAAAATACGGTTGAACCAGGTTTTGTGTATATTGCTTGTACGGAAATTCTCTGAGAGCATGCTCCGGAATTGGTTTCGGACCAGCAATTTAAATGAGTGCAGAGAGATGGAGCAACGAGATGCTTGGGCAATAGTTGTTCCTTTCTTGGCCAAGAAATCAGCTTTTTCATTACCCCAAATCCCGCAATCTCCCGGGATCCATTGGAGGACGATTTGCTTGCCTTTCAGTGTCAGGTCTTTCAGACAGTCAATGCATTTCTGAATGGAGATGGATTGGGGAATCAGTGGAGAGTTAATATCAAGAAGTGCTGCTTTAGAGTCAGATAAGATGACGGCGCTAGAAAATTGGTCAGTACGACACTGTAGTTGTTTTAGGGCAATTAGAATAGCCTCGACTTCACCGTCGTAGGCAGATGCATAGCAGCCAACAGAAGCGTAGGCAGAGAACAGGTGACAAAATACTCCCGCTCCAGCATTCACCCGCTGATCCACTCGGGAGCCATCTGTAAAGATTCTCAACCATTCAGGTTCAGGATATAGCTCATTCATAGTTGCGTAAGAGATACCTTTAAGGACATCACAAACAAAATCTGATTTTAGGACTCTGAGAGCAAGGTCTGTGACCACATTGAAAGTCTGGTAGTCCAGTGGGCTACAAGGAGTGGGAAGAACTTCGGGCTCGATAAAAAGGTTGTATTTGTCTTTTAAGCTCAGCACCCCCTGTAGGAAACCCGCTTGAGTCTTTAAGTATTAAAAAAAGTTGCGTTGCTGCCAATTTCTCTGAAAATTTCTAAATTTGTATTAAAGTAAAGAGTTGAAATTGGTCAAATATGATTTTAAGCTACGAATTAATATTTATGGTATTTTTGTGCACTCGCGCTATAACAAATTCAGGTTATTACCTCGCCAGGACATGTTTACTGTAATTTCATTGGGGTAATGTTTGAAATTACGATTCTAGAACACAATTTTAATTTAAAAGAGCAACATAGCATCACTTTTTCAAGGAACAGTCTGACATCCAACTGTTTAAAGACTGGGTCCGAAATTTTGCACTCCAAAACAAACCGTATTACACGGATGAAAAATTTAAACATATGTGGACAATAATCTATATTTTTAAAGAGTCATACTTACAGTATCAAGGAGATCGACGTACTTGCTCATATAGTATGACCAAATAATTCTGTACATGTTCTGAAAAGATGAAGAAAAAAAAACTAAATCCACAATGTTTCCCTTTTCTATTAATCTTTGGTCAGACATTATTTTGATGAATGCAAAACTGGGATATATACTTTGGTATATGATTCTACAATATTTTTCGTTTCTGAATTTTTTTAAAAATATTTTTATTAAATAAATTTAAATTTTTATAATAGGACTTTTACTATCATGCAAATATCAGTAAGTAAACCAGTTTTAACAGTTATACTATGATTAAAATTCAATTTTATTAAAAACAATGTATTAAAAACACAAAAAGTAAAATGTGACCCGTGATGGCTTATGAGATGGCCGCATGTTTCCCAATGAGGTGAACCGGGTTCAAATCCAAGCAACTGTTGGTCGATACGAATTCCGCACCCGGCTCGTAACGACCACAGAGCTGACGTAAAGTATCCTGAGTGATAAACGGATTAGGGGTTAGAGTCTCCTTGCCGTTAAGGTTATTCGTTTGAGGTTTACGTGGTTTTCCTCTCCCTGTAACACAAATGCGTGTCAGTTCCATCAAAAAATTCTCCTCGAAGGCAAATTTCTCCCAATACTTGATCCAGCAGTTCCCTTGTCTGCTGGATTGGGTTCAAAATTACAAGACTACGGAGTTGTACTTTGGTAGTCGCAAACCAAAAACTGGGTGGGCTCTTTAGCGAGGGTTATAATATAGTAAAATATTGACGTGCCAACTTCGCCGAGAATTTGGAGTCGTCGTCTTGGAGAAACAGAGATGCAGAGTTCGATCCTCAGAACTCTACGAAGATTTAAAACTTTAAAATTAGCTTTTATTTATTATTTCTGTAACTTTAAAAGTTTCTGGAACGTTCTGATGTATCATTTCCTGTTCCGTTATTATTCCTATAAAAGATCGGGTGTTTCAAGCCGAGACCCCAGTTACTTTGCTCGCTGTACTTTGAAGATATGCAATAAATCTCTTCAACTTTCTGGACTAGTTCATATCTATTCTACGTGACATTATTTTGTGGAGGCTCCGGGTACTCGAAGCAGATTTGGCCCCGGTGATTTAAGAAGGAGTCACCGCTTTAGAGGATTGGTGCCAAAAAGGGCCGTAAACTACAAGTCACTATTCCTATTATCCAGCACATTCGTAATCCCTCTTCTTTTTCTGGAGAATCCAACCAAGATCCTGGATCTCGGTTAAAAGATCTTGTCACCAAATATAACAATTGGGACGACGGAACATGCCTTGCAAATGTCTACTTTTTTCAAAGTGGAACAGCCAAACAGTGGTTTGAGAATAATGAAGGCATTTTAATATCATGGGAAGTGTTCCAAACTAACTTGATAGGTACATTCTCTGAAAGTCTGCAATCAGTACATCGGGCAGAAGAAGAATTGAAAACCAGAACTCAACTACCAGGACAAACAAGTCTTTTATACATACAAGCAGTACTGGGATTATGCTATCGTGTCAACCCTAGCATGAGTGAAGCAGACAAGGTTTCTCATCTTATGAAGGGCATCCTGGAAAATATTTATCAAGTTCTACTGACATAAGTAGTAGCAAGGACTACCTCTTTCATTGAACGCTGTCAACATGTCGACTCGTGTGTGCAGCAGCGGCTCCTTAATCGAAGGAAGTTTGAAAGATTTCCAAATGCCGTTCTCGTTGAGTCCCTTGAAGACAATTTTGTCAATGATACACCAAGTGCTACAAGAATAAATCGCCCGACTATTTCCTGTTACTGTTCCAACTCCTGAACCAACAATTGACAATTTAGAAGAGGTTATACGACATGAAATTGTGAAGACCTTAGCGTCCATGACCGAAACAAACTTCAACAGAAACAAAGATTTCGATTGTTTTAAATCAACGGTTCCTGTTTCGTACTCAGAAGCACACACTACGCCGTCAGCCATCTAAAACTCTAGTTTCTTCTTCTCGGCAAACTTATGAGACTCGCCGTTCTCAACTACTCCGTCTTAAAACTGATATCTGGAGAACAGAGGATAACAGGCCAGTGTGTTATCACTGCAGTCGTCCAGATCATGAGTACCGACACTGCCGTGACAGACATTTCGAGACTATAACCCACGACAAAGAGAGACGATCATATCAGATGAGGTTGTTAGTCCCAGTAGTCAACTTAGGAGTTCATCGCCACAATTTGAAGAACGAAGACGATCACCATCCCCATATAGGCGTAGAAATAGATCACCCTCTCCGTACAGACGTTCTAGTCGCTCACCTACTGGGCGTTCAATGGAAACCTAGAAGAAGCGCCCTTCTTCGGAGGCAAGGTCGCTAAGAGAGAAAAACCTCCAACAGTGGCTCAGATGAAGACAATAATCTCGAAATAATTATGGAAAATAAACCAGTGACAGCTCTTATTGATTCAGGTGCATCATTTTCTGTCATTTCTGATGAATTTCGAAAAACTGTATTGGGAAAAACTATGCTGACTGATTACTCTAGTTTATTCATAAAAGTAGCCGATGGAAAATACGTTAATCCGATTGGACGTTGTACCATAAGATTGACAATCAGCAACCGCACGAATTCATTGCCCTAGAAAAATGTAGCCATGATGTAATTTTGGGTTGGGACTTCTTACACGTCTCACAGGCTATTATTGACTGTGGTCTTGTGGAACTGGTGATAGAAGATATCTGGGACGAAATAGTGCATAAGGAACTCCAACACAGCCAACTTTGTGTAGTAGAGGATTGTGATATTCCCCCTATGACCATAAAAATAATTAAAGTGGAAACAACAATTGGGTGCAAGGAGAGTAAAGGTTTACTGGTTCAATGCGGTAGATTTTTACCACTGCAGCGAAATATAGTGCTCCCATCATCTATTATGCAGAAGGATAAAGATGGACTCCATGTATGGGTTTCTAATTTCTCTAATCACTCCACTTGTCTTCCCAAGGATATATGAATTGGTCATGCGCAAGAAATTGAAAAACACAATCTCTACAGTTTTGACTCTGAAAATGTAGCTGAACCCTAAGGCCTATCAACTGAACAAAGAACTAGCTTAAGTAATATTTTAAGGAAATTCAAAGACGTTTTTCTACTGAAGAAAAACTAATCCGAAAACGTCGTGAAGCATCACATGAATACAGGAAATCGTCAGACCATATAGAGTTTCTGTTGCTGAGCGACGTATTACGCACGACGAGGTAGACAAAATGCTTGCTCGAGACATCATTCAGGAATCTAGATGTCCGTGGTCTTCTGTGGTTTTTGTCAAGAAAAAAGATGGAAGTTGGCGTTTCTGTATCGAATACCGGCGATTAAATGAATTAACCAAAAAGGATGTGTACCCGTTACCCAGGGTAGACGATATTCTGGATTGCTTAAAGAACGCAGATTACTTCTCATCTATAGATTTATTTCGTGGATATTGGCAAGTAAAAGTCGATGAAGCTGATCGGGAAAAAACTGCTTTTGTAACCTCTGATGGTCTATATGGATTTAAGGTTATGTCGTTAAGACATTGTAATGCTCCCGCCACCTTTGAAAGAATGATGAATAATTTATTACGGCATTTGATATGGAAAATTTGTTTGTGTCAACGACAATGTAGTATTCTCAGATACTTTCGCCGAACACGTGCGACGTCTAAGGATTGTTTTACTTGTCTTGATGCAGCAGGATTAGAACTCAATACAAAGAAATGCCTCTTTGGCTCAAATAACTCAAGGTACATCGTCATGTCTGTAGTACAGAAGGAGTAGAGCCAGATCCAGATAATGTTACGGCTCTCGCTAACCTGTACCTACTTCAATTACAGACATCAAAAGTTTCCTCGGACTTTGTTCATACTACTGTAGGTTTATAAATGACTTTTGTATCAAAGCGTATCCCCTGCAGAAACTATTAAAAACGATGAGAAGTTCATGTGGTCAGAAGAACAACGCTCCTCGTTTGAAATTTTGAAGACCGCTCTAACCACTGAACCTGTATTGGGTATATTCGATCATGATGCCCCCCCCCCCAGAGTTGCACACTGATACCAGTGGCTATGGCATCATTGGATAAGTGTTAGTTCAAACTCAGAAAGGAAAAGAGACTGTAATTGCATATGCCTCTCGAGTACTGACCAAGTCTGAAACAAATTACTCGACAACAGAAAGCGAATGTCTTGCTGCTATCTGGTCCATCAGTAAATTTCGTCCTTATCTTTTTGGAAGACAGTTCACTATTATAACAGATCATCATTCATTGTGCTGGCTTGCAGTAATGAAAGATCCTTCTGGAAGGCTAGCTCGGTGGGCTCTCAGACTACAGGAATTTGATGTAACTATTGCTTATAAGTTTGGTCGTAGACATAAAGATGCCGATTGCTTATCCCGATATCCACTACCAACTACTGAAAATGATTTTAAAAAAAAGTAAAACTGCCATCGCAAATCTCTCGGAAGAACAGGACAAAGACCAGGAGATAACAACTTTGAAGACTAATATAGGTCAGCGAAGTAATGATTCAAATTATTAAATTATGGATAGTATGCTCTGTAAGCGAAATTATGAATCGGTCAGAAGACAGTGGCTACCGATGATTCCTTTTAAGTTACGCCGGAAAATTCTTCATCATTTTCATGACGCGCCAACAGCAGGTCATTTGGGATTCGCCAAAACGTTGGATAGGATAAGAAAACTCTTTTATTGGCTTAGAGTGTGAGGCGGTACGTTTCTCATTGTAACGCGCAACGTCTGCCGCAAAGGTTGCCTGGAAGCTTGATGTCAATCCCACCTGCAGAAGCATCTTTTCATAGAATAGGTATTGATTTGCTAGGACGCTTTTCTAAGTCACTTTTAGGAAACAAATGGATTGTAGTGTGTACAGACTATTTGACTAGATTTGTCACTACGAAAGCTCTACCCAACGCTGAAGGCCCTGAGGTAGAAAATTTCCTGCTTGAAGGCATTCTGTTAAAATATGGTTCGCCAAGAGTTATCATCTCGGGTCGATCGTGGATCTGTGTTTCTCTCGATTGTTGCATCGGAGCTATTGAAACTTTGTGACGCGGATCATCGCACTACAACAGCCTACCATCCTCAGACTTATGTCCTCATGGAAAAATTTAACAATACGTTAGCTGATATGCTGTCTATGTATGTTGACGTTGAACAGAAAGATTGGGATGTTATTTTACCCTTTGTCACCTTCGCCTACAACACATCTAAGCAAGAAATTACTGGCTTCTCACCATTTTATCTTCTTCACGGTTATGAAGCTGAAACAACTGTGGACACTGTGTTTCCTAACCAACCTAGATTTGAAACTGATTATGCTGCGCATCTTATCTGCGAAGCAGAAGAAGCAAGACAACTTGCTCGCCTTCGTATCATTGATGTGCAAGAGAAAGAGCGAAACGATGCAAAACACCGCTCAATGTCTTATGAACCAGGTGAACTTGTTTGGATTTTTAGACCAGGTCGAAAAAGTTGGGTTGTCCGAAAAGCTATTAAAGAAGTATTTTGGAGCTTTGGAGCCTCGTAAGTAACATCAGATAACTAAAGCGAAAGTTATCTGATGTTACTTACGAGGTCGAAGTCGTTGCTCCATCTAAAAGGCGCAAAACTACGAACGCCGTCAACGTGATGCGCATGAAACCTTACCATGACCCATCGTTTCAGTTAGAACCATGTGAAGCCGAAAATGCAGAAAAAATGAAAAGTCACAAAACAACGAAACAATCTAAGGACGAGAGTAAGTTGGAGTATCGAGGACCCGATCACGTGCCAGAACAGCCATAGAGTGAAACACCAAGGACACTTTTTTTTTTAAGGAAGATGCTGCGACGTGTCAGCGTACCCGAGAGATTGGAGTCTTCGTCCTGGAGAGCCAGAGTTGCTTAGTTCGATCCTCAGCTCTAAAACTCTAAAATAAACTTTTATTTATTATTTATTTATTTTCTAGACGTTTGTGGTTTGTTCTGATGTATCATTTCCTGTTCCGTTATTATTTCTATAAAAGACCGGGTGTTTCAAGCCGAGACCCCAGTTACTTTGTTCCCTGTACTTTGAAGATGTTCAATAAATTTTTTAAACTTTCTAGACAAATTCATATTTATTCTACGTGACAATATAAAATACAATAATTACTATTGATGATTTTTGATGAAAATTACTAACTCTGAATTTTATCACAGTGCGATACTTAAATAGTAATAACCAATGTAAACGACAAAAAAAGCGGAGATTTTCATATATCTGTTTTTTTTTTCTTCCAAAAAGATACATATTGCAAAAATTTTTTAAAATATAAATAAATAAAACTATCAGTTTCTTGAAATTCTATTTTATTGCTAATAACATTTGCTATTTTTACATTCCTTATCTTTATTTATGACTTCATTTTCTTAATTTATGATTTTATTTTATTTATCGATACTATTATTACAATCTTTAACCTGGATTCCAGGAAAAATGTATGCGGACAAGTTTATTTTATAATCGGACCCCTATAAATTGAGTATAATATAAAAATTCAACTGACCTAGCTTTGTTTCCAATTTTTATATTTAAAGTGAACGTTTGGTTAAATTGCAAAATACCCTTTGCATTGTCTTTTCAAAGTATTTTTTTTCTTTTCTGGCACTTAATCTTTTATAACTTTTAATTGGGATTATATTTAAAGTACTACATTTAAAAATCAAAATGGAGTTGTTTTTAATGTTTTACTTTTTATTTTAAATGCATCCGGATACTATTTCTCATAGCAGTTTAGTCCAAATTCTTTGCTGTATAGTGGATGAAGTTTCTTTGTAGAATTTAAGTCCAATTTTTGGTCGTATGAGATACATCTGAATTTTGTTACGAAGGGATACCATAAAAATAAATATAATCATTTGAGAAAAATAGATTTATTATTTAAAGAATAAAGCCATACTTAGAAATAAAGAAAGGAAAGAAAAGAATCATTCAAATCCATGCTTGGAGATTTATCGAAAGTCAAAAATTAAGAAAAATCTCTTTAATCAATATTAAATTTAAAAATAATTAGACTATCGCCATATTTCTGTGAGAATTAGTATAACCCTGAAACATTTTTGTGGTAAGAAATAAAGAGTTATAAATAGATTTTGGATTATTGATTTAGTCACGACAGTGAATTAATGAGTTTTACATTTGTATTGAAAAAAAAGTTACGTTACATTGATTGCTAAGAAAAGAATAAAATATTTATTAGTTTTTTTTAAATGTAATAAAAATTAAATAATTGGTTTAATTTAATTAAAATTCGATTAAGAATAATTTAAAAGAAATGAAAGGCATTTTAAAAAAGTATGAAATATGGAATGCCTATTATGGCATCACACTATCAAGTGTCAATTTTGTGGTTGGTCACTTTCTTGTTTCCCGTTGGGATTGATTCTCAGCAAAAAAGAAATTTGGTTACAATTTTAGCCCCAATGATAAGCATTGTTAATCACAATATTTATAGATAACTACTGAGGCGAAATGACTTGTGTGTTGTTTGCTTGCATTAAAACTGTCACGTTTCCTTTTATCAAATTTAGGTCTGTTTTGTGCTTGTTGGTTGAAATTTTGACTTGGTAGGGAAAAAGTTTGATTTTATCGCGTATAATTATTATAATCTTGATTAACTGAGTAGCTTATAAACGCTGATACTGATGATATTTTTGTCATTTTGGTTCTTTATTTTTATTTTGAATGAGGATTTAATGTTAGATGCAGTGACAATGGGAATTTTGGGTTCTTTCAGAACAAAAGGAGTTGTGGCGTAACTACCACACGATTATTAAACTTCAATTCACTAGTTTATTTGTTAAATTCCATCTTAGGTAAGTTTTGATAGATTGACTTAGTCGAAAGATTTTTTCCCCACATTGGCAACCCGCTGTCCTACTTCGAAGGATGTTGACGTGGCAACCTCATCGTGCATCTCATTTCATACGGGATTCTGCATACACTCGACTGGTAGACAACACAGAAGAGTAAACAATCGTGAACAGCTCTCACGACAAACTCTTAGAATGTGATCGAATTCTATCCAATTCTGGTAGGGAGTATTTTATCGTAACTACCACTAAAGTTAATTAAACATGAATTGACTAGTATAAAAAACATGTTAACACGTTTCAATCAGTCCCAAAGACAAACCCTAAATTATCTGTTGCTTAAATTTGTTTTTCGTCCTGACTCTATCTTTTCAGTAAAATATGAGCTTTAAAGAACAAATTCTTCTGTTAAAAATCACTGAAGCCAATTGGTTGGATAAAATAATGACACATTTCTATTATTTCCACGAAATAATTACAATTCAAACAATAGTTAAATAATTTCAGCGCCGATCCACGAATTAATTTTTAGATTTCCACTCGTCATTTCATTTAGAATTCCCAGTGTGTTTCTGAAAATGCTTGAGCCAGGCTGTGAACCAATGTCAGATATATTTATTTAATTCTACTTTGAACTTCATTTAAATTTTGAAATCATTTTTTGAGTTTATTATTATAATTCACGGAACTGTTTGAGGCATCAATATTAGTTAGATGGGTATTACATTTTTTCCCAATGTTATCCATTTTTGATTTGTAGTCTTTGTTTCTCCTCAAGGGCTTTAAAAATAGTTTTTTAGATATTTGATTTATAAGAAAAAATTTTAAAATTATTTTTTGTAATAAAAACGTGGACCCGTTCAAAATATTTTGACAACAAATGATACTTTATTTTGTAACAAACTTCTAATATCCCTGCTGTCTTATTTATAATCGAATTATTATAAACATGAAACAAACAAGCACTATAAATTGCTTTAAACATGATGCAAAATGTCTGAAAATCTAATGTTAATATAGTTTACAAAAAAAAGAAGAAAAAAAAGCATAATGTATTTTAATAATTGTTCAATTGATCACACATTTTTTTCTTTTTTATACACCCGAAACACAACTAATTACCTGATTTGAAATCAATAATATCAATACCACAATAAATATATCCATGAATTTAATAGAGTTACCATTATCAAATTAAGATTTTCTTAATCATTGGAGGAATAAATTTTCATCTATTCTAAAACAAAAAGAAATTGTGACCACAGATATGCTATATATTTAATTTTTATTGGTTGGAACAACAGTTCAAAATAAATTAGCACATTTTCACGGTATCCGGAAATCTCAGTCCATTCCCACTTCTTAACTGAAAAGGCAAGATTCTCCCGCCAACGTGTTGAGAATGAACTCAGAGACGTTTTTCTTGTTTATGGGTGTTGCGATAAGGTTAAATTCAATTAAATAGATTATTAAAAGCATACATACATTGGAGTATTCGTCAGTCGACGCATTCACTGAACATAACCTCCCTTCTTTTACGACATCGTACAGATGCCTGAAAAACTAAAATTAAAAAGAAGGAAACCCTTTTAAGCACATTAACAGCCTATTTTAAATATTTGATACAAATCTACTAGAACAAACACTATATACAAACAGCTACAAAAGTTTTAATAAAAATACCATTTATTTCTACCTATCAATTCATATGAAAAATTAATAGATAACAGCTTTCAGAAATCGTATTATTTATTTTAATAAAGGCAAAGGACCCCACGATAGATTGCTTTCCTCTCTCTGAACATTTTGTAGTTCCGTCCGGATATCATCCTAAAAAGGATTTTATAATTTGCAAAATCAAGTGAAAATATATTTAAACAATGAATCAATAAAGAAGGTAACGTTGATTGAAACGTGCAATTACGATCATTAGATCAAAAGTTATTCAAAGTATTCAATTTTTTATTTTGTGCACTTAATGATTAACGCATCTAGCAGTCATTGTCACCTTGAAAAGTACCTTTTTTTAAAAAAAAAAAACTTTTTTGAAATAGAGTTTCAAATTTTAATTTAAAATATAATGGTATAAAGTTAAAAATGTTTCTCAATATAACATTTAGGGTTTCTATACATTTTCTTCGTTTAATGGTCGAGTCATTATAGAAAGAGGTGTTTCTTTCTAAAAAAATGCTTTATATTAATGATAGCTTCTATCATTTCAGTTTTTGAAATATCAGGCCCATTTGATTTGCGGCGTTTTGTCTCATTCGATTCAACCAGAAAAAATGGTTCACAATGGAGCAGGTTCAACATCGTACTTTTTGTAGTACACAAAACATTGTCTCGGGATCGGTCTCATATAATTGCGTGAAAAATTGCATGTGGAAAATTTATATTACATGTACAGGTAGCACTACAAAGTGCATAGATCAGTTCTCGTTAAAAGAAGCTTTGTTTATGCATCAAAATTCTTTTGTTCTACTGACTCGTGTATACAAATGCATTGAAAACACTGTTTAAAATATCACATATAGGTTAACGCACAAATTTGTATTTTTTAACACATAAATATTTATAACTTCTAAACTATTAGACTGATCCTCGTCTTGGGATTGCAGTGGGAAAATATTCCTCGCGGCAATCACTCCTCAAATCAGCTTCATTTCCCTCTAAAAGGGACGACAGAGAAGAGCATTTATAATAACATAAGAAATCTCGGGTATTATTTTTTTTTCGGTAGAAAAAAGTCTAATTTTACTGAACTGTAAATAGATATTGTATAAAAATGTCGCATATTGAATGTTACTTGTTGCAAATTGAATGGATTTTCTAATAGAGATTGAAAATAAAATTTAATTTTAAATTTATGAATACATTACTTATTTTTGGATATTTAAACGCTAGTAATTTCCATTTAAAAGCATAAATATTTTGAATTTCTGAGCATGGAAAGGAGTTTGCTTCATGATAACTTTTAAAATATTGATAGGTAGGTATATTTTATTTACGTCACCAATAGGGGAAACATTCCCCTCTGCTATTGGACAAGTCTATTTATTTTAAGAGTGGAAAACCGAGGATCAAACCCACCTTTGTCAAAGATTGATGCGTGTTTTCTCTCTGACAAACAGAGAATATTAATCAAGGTCAATACTTACGAGAACATTCATTATTTTCACTCTTTACATATAGTTGAGAAATACAAGAGGATAAACAATTTTAATTTAATCGGAAGATACTTACGCTAAAACTGAGGTACGCATTCCACAAAACAATGGTGACATTAAATGCAATTAATAATCCATTTAATTTGAATGGCTTTAATGGTTTCATAATGAGTGGACCCAATACTTTTACGATGAGTAGATAGGCGGAGATAATGGCGAGAGGATAATGTATACGGCCTATACGATCCGCGTAGTCAGCCTCTGAAAAACACATTCATTTATTGAATAAAGTGAAAAACAACATGAATGAAGCAGAAATGAACCTTCATCAGTCACTTATTTGCTTAACAGAACTGAATATGTCCCTTACTTTATATGTGCTTTACTAACATTGTTTTTCACTTTATTCATACGTAGCACAAAGTATTTTGTCTTTCTCACCAAATGCTAACAGTTAAAAAGGAAATGAAACCTTTAATATGTTTTTGTACGAAACTAAAGGAAAGAAGTGGAAAGTGAAAGAAATTGCATTTTATTGATCAAAAAGTATGAAACCAGTGGTCGGAAGTAGAGAACTACAAATAGTTCTGTAGTCGCTACTTTGTTTCCTAATTTGTAGTGTAGTGAGCTACCTTTTTTTTTTTTTTTTTTTTTAAAAAAAAGTAGTGAAGTGAGTGGGGCAATACAAAAAAGCAGTATTACCTGGCTTTAATCTTAGTTTAGAAAGAAAAAAAAAACACTTCTAACACAACTAATTTATTGAATTTGATCTGCACTAAAGACTTCGCAGGTCCGTCAATGATCCTGCAACTGAGCTTCAACAGAAAATTGCGTATTTAAAATCACTATTTAAACTAGTCATTACGAAAAATAGGTAATTAATCACCAATTTCTTATTCAAAATCATTCGGTGTAAATTCCAGAAAAGTTTGTTTCCTTAAAGTAGTGAAGTGATTTCAAAGTAGCCACTACATTTAAAAAAAGTTGTCATAGTTAACTACAGTTGTAACAAATCAATTGTAGCTGTAGTAAACTACAAAAATAGTGTAGTTTTTCTGAACACTGTATTAAACACTTTCATGCAGATAAAATGAAGCAGTTAACGTACATTGATGTTTAATGCAATTAAAATAAAAATTCGATAAAAGTTTTTAAGGGAACAAAAAATAAGCATTTTAGAAAAGCTTTTTAAAGAGCAATATTGTTTTTCAATCTATCTATGAAACATATTTAAAAACTATCAATTTCGCCAAATTAGCTTCACACTTTGATCAAACTCTGCCTATGAACGGAACCCACATTATGAATGAACATATAAATTAACTAGAAACTGTTTTATGACATTGTTTTATTTTAAAACTAGGTTTCATGTCAGACAGTTCGGGTGTACGCAGTCTAGTTGTATAGTGAAATCTAGTCTGCATAAGGGAAAAAGCTGAGATGAAAAAGGGCAAACATGGAAAGATGTATCTCTATTAATAAATTTGGTCATTTCATTTAATAGTGTTCATTCATTAATACATGTCTTTTATCATTCAATTATACATGCATTTATGCCGATTTTCAATAGGCGCAGCTCTCAAAAGTACAATCATAAGTCTATGAGTACAATATTCAATCACACTTAATACTATAAAACATATTTTTTGTTACTAAGGGAGTTATCTTTATCACTAAAGAGATTATGAAATTTATAGAAGTCTGATACGTACTAGATAAACATTATCTAAATTGAAGTGGTTCCGAAATTAGGAAAACTCTAAATTGCTTTGATGAGTTACCACTTAAAATATTTTTATTTCGGGCTTAAAGGACCGCCTATCGTCACAAACTTTCTCCAATATTGCTGTGAATGGCGGAAATGTGTGGCATCGGTGAATGTTGCCAATCACATAGTAGCTTTGGCAAAATGTAAAAAGGTCTAGTTAAGTGCCCGGTATGCCCTACATCAATTTTTTAAGGTCAAGTGTCCCGTATGCATGTAACCGGTACTCCTAACACTGATGTGTCCCTCGTAATCTATTCCCTACCGAATAAATAGAATAATATCAACGAATGAAATAATATTAAATATAACAAATATTTTGGGTACTCACTAAAGCGATTACGTGATTATTGACATTCACAGGTGAAAATCGACATTCTCTCGATTTCGGTCATTCAAGGTGACATATACATGCAATTAGATGTTTTTGTATTTATTTGCATTTTACTAAAATTATTAAAACAAACTGAAATACTAAAACAATAATGGATATTAGATTCAATATTAATATAATTACAAGTTTCAAAAATCATAGCTGGTTCCAAAAAAAAAAATTCCAACTTTCGGTGAACCTTTCCACGGAACCTTTGGGTTCTGTTAGGTTCTTTTGAAAACCGCTGGTGTATATAATGCAAACTTCAAGCAGTTCCTCTACATAATAATGGCCCAATTTGGCTGTAATTCTGACTAATCAGGATAATCGTTTTAGGTAAACGATGGGTAATTAACTCTAGATTGCCTAAGAAAACCCTTTTGACTGCTTTTAATTTCAATTAGTGAAACAATGATGTATATAATGACACAATTTCTTAGAATTTTGTACAACATATAATTTTTTTTAGTGTTAATATTTACTAATAACTCGTTATATAACTGTAAATAATATAAAAAAATATTAAAAATTAATTTAAAACAAATTTCTTTACACATTATTTATTCTTTTACAATCCAGTCATTTCGGCAGTGGCAATATAGGTAAATAGTAATTTTCAGTCTTTCTAGTGTTAAGAATAATGTAATAGGGCGTGACTTTCATGTGAACAAGCGTCTTTGCAACATAAGACATTATAGTAATTATCCCATATTGTGACTTAATAGGTCATGAATAATACTTAATCAATGACTTATTGGGATATAAGTAACAGTCGACTAGGAAAAAACATCAGTTTATGGAATACTAAGTTATGAACCTTAATCCTCTAGGGAAAAAATATCAGTTAAGAAATGAAGGGGTCATTCATATCGCCAATAGCCCTTTTCTTGATAAGCAACTCTATAGGAAATACCGATCAATGGCCTAAAAAGCATCTGTGTAAGAAATACCGAGCAATTGTTTACTGAGCAATGGTCCATACACCTTTATTTCCTGGGTAAGAAGATAATCGCAACCTTTCTTGTGAAGTAAAAGAAAATAAACATTACAACGTGTTGCAACAAAAAAGTATTTTGAACATGCAATATGAAATAAATATATTTCACTCTTTGTCTTTTTGCGTATACAATGCCAAATTTCCCCCTTTCCTATTAATGTATTTTTGAAATATTATGTAGAGTGGGAATACTACTTTGTATTATCACTTATGATTTATTAAATAAAAAGGTATTTTAAAAGAAATCGAAAAATTCTATTTGATGAATATTAATTAATAAACAAATTAATCCTTTATTCGAATTCATTTAGAAATTTTTGAACCTAGCTGAAATTAAAAACAAAAGATTGTTTTATCCAACCTAATGCGTTCTGTCTAATAGTAATAATAATGATTTCTGACGCAATCAGAAGCTGTTTAAAAGGAAATACTTCGGGTTGAGAGAATAATGACTTACCTGAGCTGAACAGGAAGTGTTGAACAGCGTCGTATTTTTCGGAAATCATGTGCGCCATAGCTGGTTTCTCTGACATTCCGGCTATATTTAGATCTAAAAAAAATCATTATTAAAAAATCATGATCCTACTGAATTGGATCCTACGGTAAATGAAACGTAACATGAATTGTCTGTTTGAAATAAAGGAAAAGTCTGCTTAGAGAGCTATAGGTACTATTAAGCTAGATTACACTGCGATGTAAAAAAAGTCGAATCCTCACTTCATTCAGGGAGATTCTTTTATAAAATAACCCAATATGATTCTAGTTTTCACACCCTTCTCCTAAACCGATTTCTGAGTGGGGACAGTTTTCTTTCTTATGTTTTTATCACTTTTCGATACTTTAAATGTTTATATACGTGTAAAAAAAATTTACTTAGCAACATAGAAAGTGAGACAATATGTAACTTGTTAACAATATGTAACTTTTTTTCGTGTAAGAGTACAAATTGCAAGCGGGTTTTTTAATTTTATCTCTCTTTAATTAAAAAAACAAAACAAAAAAAAAAAAAACATATTATGATTTTTAGGCAATATCTAATCTGTTTCTCATTTTTTTTAAAATTTTATTTAGTAATTTTTTCTACCTTTGACATCAAATGAAGCGCGAACTTTTAAAATAAAGATGAGAAAGGAGAAATAAAATTTTCTGCAACAATGGAAAAACCGCCATTAATTAAAGCAAAAGAAAGTGAAATAAAGTAGCTAAGAAATTAATTAAAATTCGCAACAATTAGAATCTAGAAAAAAAAATTTGTGAAGCACATGAAGGAAAATAGACTTTCAACGCGTCAAATTTCAACTCTGTTGCTGCAGGCTGTAGATCACCTCACCTGGTATTTTTTTACTGCAAGATTAACAGTTGATAATTCTTGAGCTAATAATCGAATAACAATTTTTTTTACATGCTGTTGTACTCCTTGGACAATTTTCTACATAGTTTTGTCATTTCAATTTTCAAAGTCTTATAATGTTTCTTCAAAAAAACAAAAATGTGAAGTACAGTTGAACACCCGTTGCTTACTATTTTTTTTTTTTATTAGAGAGAGATTTTGGATTACGTAGCAATGAACAAGAAAATACTGATTTTATTTTAGCTTTCTCTTTTGTGCTTATTCGGTAGTTTTATTTGACCGCGGTATCGAAAAGCTATGTCGTATCTGTTATAAATCTAGAACAATTTGTGCTAGAAAATTGGAGATTGACTACAAGCAGCAATTTTAGACCCTGGTCTTAAAAATTGTTCAATTTTAAATAGTTTGTTCTGGAAAGACTTTTAAAAAAATGCTTTTTTTTGCATTAGTTCAGCATTAGGTATCCTAATAAATTTAACTGTTTAGGAGTTAAGTGCAAGAATTCTTTTTTACAAACTCCATGATCAACGTGAATCAGTGACGTCACCAAAATAGTGTTTCTAAAGTTATCTGAAACCACGAGTTTATTTTGTTCTTAGTTAAGCTTTTAAAACTTATTTCTACGGAATAAAGAAAAAGCCTCAAAAGCTGCCAATCTATATTCAAAGCTAATGAAGAGACTCCTTTTAGGGAACCATAAAATAGTTTTTATATATTATTGACGCCTATGATGCTTGTTAATATTTTAGTTTAGAGTATTATTTCGTAGTGCTCTAATCGGAGCTGCAGAGCCGATACTTGAAATGTTACAGCTTCAACGTATTTAAAATTTCCACTGAATTTCAGGAAAGTATTAATTATAATAAAAATGAGATTTCGTACATTTGCGATAGCTTCCGTACTCTCCCGTACGCAAGATTGAAGCAAACTGCGCATGCTTGCGTTTGTTTCAGATGCTTACGTATCTTTACGTTACGTTAGCGTGATTCACGCTACGAAGACAAAGCTGCAAGCACGCTGTTTATAGCTGTTAGATATTGTTTTCCGTTTAACCCTGCCTTTGAACTAAAAACATGGAATACGAATTTGAAGAAATGTATTGATGAAATTTAGAAATGAATCGCGTGATCATACAATATTCAATAAGAAAAATTCATTCAATAAAAAAATAATTTCATTAATTTCTGTTTAATATTATATTTGTCTAATTGCACTAGTTTCATTGGAAACTCGATATATTTTCGCCATTTCAAAATTACAAATTATATTTTAACTATACAATTTAGTTAAAAAAATTAAATAATTAATAGATGCTCAATAATATTTTATTATTATTATTAATAATAATAAGCTGCATTCTTTATCGCCGAATTCATCAAAATATATGATCTACCTAATTTTTCTGTTCACAAATCCGCAGTTTTAGGTAGAGCAAGGCATCTTGAATCATTTGCCACAGATTTAAAGAAATAGTTTACATGTATTGTAAATGTTTATATTGTTTTTGTAGTCAAGTTAAAATAATATTCTACTACGATAGCGTTTTTAACTTACTGATTTTTGCAAAATCTCATATTTTCACTTACGTAAGTTTGATATTTTTTCCACTGGTGTATGCGCATCTGAACAGAATTGACGCATGCGCACTTGAAAATTTACGTACCGGAGAGTACGGTAGATAACGTAAATTTGCGAAATCTCCCTATTATCATACTTTATGTGACGTTGCTATATTAGTATTTTTTATTTAGCTAATAATTTAATTTCTGTTTTAATTCAAAAATCCTTTACCTTTTGTCTCTGACTACTCTGTTAATAGTTAAGTAGATAAACATGTTTATAGCGCTCTAGAAGAGTTTAAAATTATTTCTTTCATAATTTAATCTCCCATTTTTAATGAATTTGCTTGAAAAAAATACCAAGAAACGTAATAAAGGTACGAATACTTCTGCACAATATTTATAAATCGGCTTTTACAATTTATGCCCAAACCAGATATGGTCATTAATTGAAATTTTTATAATTTCAAATACTTGAACTAGTATTTTAAACTTTGAGCAAATAATTTTAGGTTAAACAAAAGTAGTTTATTTCTCTCAGTTTGAAATGTTTTCTTTAAAACTTTAAAGATAAGTTGATAAAAAAATATAATTCTGATTAAATATCTTCTAATGAGCGAATTTTCATAATAGTTGATTTTAAATATGCTAATAATTAGTACTAACAATTAGTTATATTAAGGACCAAAAAAACGTGTTTTTCTTGAAGTTTTTTTTTTTTTCTTTTGACAGATTTTTTTTTATCACTAGATTTTGCGGTTTACCCTAGTCCTGAGAAATATGCCCGGAAATCAGTCGAAAAATCGGGCCCCTTAAAGTTAATTTTTATTTTTGCGTTAATGAAACAAAAACTTTTGTACACATTGATAAAACTTGTTAATTCAATGATAATTTAATGTAAAAAACAATTTTTAATATTTATTGATTATTTTATTTAATAATAAGTCGGAAAATTTTCACTTGTTCAGTATATAAAATCATTGTAAACTATGTAATGTCAAAATAAAATATTTGCATGAAAATCGGTCGAATAGATTACAGGACACCAGATTTTAAATATACGACCTTTTTGATATTTTAAAGACATAATTGAGCCATTGCATTTTAATTTTTTTTATTTTATTACTTAAAACTGCATAGTTTAAAACGATGTACAAAAATTATAAGTTGCAATTTAAAATTTTTTCGAATTATTATTAAAAAAAAATAATATTAAACTAATTATTGAAAAAAAATTATCTTTTCCACTGTAAATTATCTTTCCCATGGAATTATATTTGGATAAATTGATTCGTTGATTGTGTTCAAAAATTATTTTAATTCGTTTGAATAATTCCCGAGATTTGGCGAAAAAGTGAGATTAACATTAAGACTATTAAGATTGCAATTGGCCCAGGATCGAATTCTTGTGATGGCTGATCGATACGACTTTTCCCCCCAACTCACACCCACCGCAGTGCTGATATAAAATGTACTCGAGGTCATGGTATCATTCGTTTGCAGTCTAGCTAACTGTTAGAGGATCTCGTAATTCCCCCCATGTAACGCAAATGTGGATAAGTTTCTTCAAAAAGTTCTCCACGAAGACTAGGCTGCCCAAATTCTTGATCTAGAAGGTTTTCTAGCGTTCTAGGGTGGATTCAAAATTGCCAAAATGATGCGGAGTTGATTGTCGTAAATTCAAAATCGAGTCGGTTGCTCAATGCAGGTTCTAGAATGAAATCGCAAGTGATCCTACATCTACTAAGAAAAGGTTTCTAGGAAAAAATGTATATAATTCTTTAAATTGCTTTCTTTTAGCCTCGTGTTTTTAAGTAAAACTCAAAGCAGTTTTCGTCTGGCTAAAAAATAATATTTTCTCATCGCTCATTGATATTTTAGATACATTTTGTGCTACAACAAATTCAAACGCCGTATGAAAAAGGGTCTTTATTTTATGCAATATTCAGCAAATGTAATTTAATGTTTCGCGAACCTGCTTTTGATATACAATCATGTAGCGTCATTTTTTAGTTTTCATTTAGTTTAACAGATAGAGATACATTTTTTTCAAGTTGCAAGTTCTTAATTCCGCGACACACAAACTCTAAAAATATATTCTAATATTTATCAGAAGTTATAAAAATGAATAATACTAAAATATGAAGTGAAATACATTAGATACATGAACACAACAACAATCTTACTATTCTTACCTAGGTGCAGCTCCTCTCTGAATAGCTTTGAAATGCTGACACACTTTCTTTTCGTTTGAACTTATATATATATATTATCTAACCCCCTTCTTCCTTTATATCTATCATTAGTTTATCACCTTCGAGGATAAAAGGAGGAAGCAACGTTTTCTGTATTTCAACACCCGTGTAATATTAGTCAGGCGTGTCTAAAAATTGATGTTGATATCTTTTTATTAATATGTTTTTTGTAGGCAGAAAGGGTAGAGAAACAACATATTTGGACAATGTTTTGGATATACTTTTAAATTCGAATAGTTATGGCTCATACTAATATTTAGAGTTTGTGAAACTTATCGTGAAATTAATAGCTCTAAGTGTAAAATTAAATAGAAAAACAAACGCAATGGGGACGTTATATCATTGTTCATGAAAACCTTAGCTATTGTTCTATTCATTTATTCGAATTTGGTGAATTCGATTGAGTTAATGGGACTGAGAATTCAGAAACTGAACCAATATACTGTTACCAAATTGTAAATATGTGTATAATTTTGTGAATATTCTTTTGATATGAGGCTACGTATCTATGACTTACTCTAAATAAAGAGTTTAATTAGAAAATTTGCGAGAAAATTCCGTCATTCTAACGTTAGTTAAAGAGTAAATATCGCCTTAAGTATTTCTCATGGAAAACTCGGTTTGGCGACAGCTTTGGTGATAATCTTGGCAGTATATAGCTACGCTTTTGAGAATAAAATGGCACTTTTTGAAAATTCGAATTTCAAAGCGATAGGACTAATATTTACGGAAGAATTTTGTGTAGAATTGTATAGGGAATCTTGAAATGTAAGATCAAGATGGCAGGAATTTTCCACCAACTGAAACTATTAAATCATGCTTTCGCTGGTAAAATTATCTTCTGAAGGATAAAATTTTTCATCAACTGATTCAAGATTGTCGAGAATATGTTGACCGAAAATGTGTGTTATCCTTCGAAGTGAAGAATTGGTTTGATTACCTCACCGGTAAAAATTTGGTAGAAGGTCAACATATAGTAACCGGTAAAGCCCCAGACTTCGGGCTTTTACCTTGTCATATATAATAGAGAACAATCTGTACATAACATGGAATAACATAACGCTAATGTTAAACTAACTGAATACCTAAATTTGATTAAAAAAATCGTTTGAATCCAGTTCAGCGCATTCGTGTCAGGAAGTCCCAATGGTTTCGCCATCTTTGATGCCAAATGGTTTTTAACTGCCCTTGAATGAAGTCAGCGATAACAAATTTTTCGAAACTCACACTTTAAATAATTACTATTGCATCATTGCAATACTACATATAATAAATTCAAAACGCTGCGATGGCTGCTGGTCAGTCATTAGAATATTAAACTACATATTACTTTAAAAAGATTAAAATATATATTGTTTGGATTCGTTGTTCATGGAGCCTGGAATTAGGACTATGGATGCAATCGATAAAGATAATGTTACTGTAAAAGGAAAAATTACTCGATTAGTGAAATTCCTGAAACTGTTTCGTCGGACATCGGGTTAGTTGAACTGAAAGAGAAACTAAAAACTGTTGAAACACGGAAAAAAAAGGGTGGATGAAATGCGAAGTGAGTATTACTCACTATAGGGCACCAAAAAAACTGAACTGTCTACCATCGATAAAGATTTGAATAATTGTGAAAATTGTCTTGACAAAATGGAAGTAAGAAATCAAACATCAATAAATTCTTATGATTTGAATACTGGGAAAACAAGTAATAGAGTTGAAAAGAAATTCGAAGTTGAAATTAAGAGTTGAAAGAAACTGTGGTTCCTACTATAGTTTTGCCGGCATTTACAGAAAAATATAATAGGTTCAGCTCTTTTAAAATTTAATTTTAGGACCTTTGGTGACCTCTCTGAAGAACTTAAATATTTTTTCCGAACTTTAGGGAGAGATAAAGAATCATGTGTTCATTAAAAGACGCTACTACATTGTCGTTCGAGGCCAACTAATGATTGTAAAAAGTACCATAACTAGATCGTAAAAAGTAGATAACTAGATAACGATTTTCTCTGGTACTTATAATAAAAAACCTTGGGGAGTTTTAACATTTGCCTGATGAAGCAGGATTGAAAGCATGTAAACTTGTTTGACTGTCGTATGAAATTTAAAGGCGACTCAAACATTTGTTTTTCATCGTCACAGGCAGCCAAACAGAATTTGGTCCCTCACATCATTCTTTCGTTTTTGCGATTCAACTGTAACATTAGATTTCTATCGAAGTAGCTGGGTTACCCATGGATTCTCTCTTTCCGCAGTTCAAGTGAGCACTATTTCTTAGTGTGTGGAAATATTCATACCCGTTTTTTCAACTATGAGTTGTGGTGGATTCTGTAACTGTGACATTTAAATAAGTGTCTGTTCCCAAAGTTTCGATCTTTTTATTTGTATCTGCAATTATCAAAAATGTTACTTAAACGTTTTAAATATTTTTAAGTGTTTGCTTCATTTTTAAAATTGTTTTATTATTATTATTATTTATTTATTTAAATAGAATGGTACTGTTGTTTGAACTTAGAATAATTATTTTAAACTATTTTGATAATGATGAGATTTCTTTTTTAAGATTATATTTAACATGTTAAGATCTTATGATTACACATTTTAAATTTTTATAATATTATTAAAGTACTTTTTAGCATCTTCAAAATCGTATGCATTAAAAAATACATACATCTAAACAGAACAGAAAACGTTAGTCAGTATCAAGAATTGTAATGAGATAATATAATTATAATTTATTTATAGAAAATGATAATGAATCAAATACTGCCAATTTATATGTATTAAACAATAAACATGAATTAAAAATGACTACTGATGGTCATCGAATCATAATTTTGGACTTTAGAAATGCTAATAACTAATTCGAAATATTTGTATCACACCACCGCCATTAAGAGAAGAGCATCTTGTGATTCGAAAGAAAAAAAAGTTCGTCCGAAATGAGCCATCGAAGTCACTCGACAAAGGTTTGAAATGTTACAGTTGAATCAGGAGACACACACTTTTTCGAATCAATCGAGAAGAAGTCCCCGAATGGGATTCGATCTGAAATTGTTTTCGTAGCATAAGGGCAGATGTATAATGTCTGGCTGTTCGACTTTTTGTGATACTAAGGCTTCGCTTTTTTTTCCGAACATTGATAGTAAAAATATAAATTAAGAGCGGGGATTCAAAAATTTTTATAAATTTTTATCGTTATTAGTTTTTATTATTTTATTATTTATTTCTGTGCATTCTTTTCTTTTTAAATTTTAATTCATTCCATCTCTTACCGTAACTGCTGATTAGATTTTAATAACAGTTCCAATTGAAATGTATACCTGCACTCATTGTTCTGATAATGCCATAGACGTATCTATTAAAAGAATCTCTTACTGGCGCCCTTCTTAAAATATTAATGTTCTCTTTTTTAATGCAATACAAAATAAATGCATTGGTTGAAGTATTTAACTCTTTTGACAATATTGCACAAAGATTGTACTGAATTTTTTTTTTTTTTAAAAAAAAGGATTGATAAATAAATAAATATTAAACTAGGAGGCTTCGCCCCCTGCTCGCTGACGCTCTCCAACCCCCGGAGCTGCCTTCGCAGTTCATTTCGAATTGCTTCGCAATCTGATGCTCGCTTCCCATACAGCACATTGACTTCGTTATGACATCCTAAAGTTGTCATCTTTAGGATTCTGTGACTTCCAGAGGAAGTCCTATATTTACCGCTAAATGTCCTACGGATGTCATCTGCGTGTTAGAATGTCCCACCTGCAGATATCTTAATGATGTCATAACTAGGACAGTTTCAGGATACCTTTAGAACGCTTTAGGATGGCATTAGGACATAATAAGACCTGTTTAGTAAGGATTTAGGTAACTTGTGGGATGCATGTTGGAAATGGTATGATAGTAATAGGAGGGTGTCTTATTTTGGAAATAAATTTCATCTTTGAAATTTTTATTAATTTTAGCAACTTAAATAAGGTTTTTCTTTTAAATTTACTGAATTAGAGGTCAGAAAAATGTTTTCTAAATGAAAAAAAAGGTGATAGTTTTTAATTTGTATACCACTCTATTTTTCCAGAAAAATGGGCTATTCCTCTACTATTTTTTTTAGGAAAATTAGTAAAGGAAAAGGGAGTAAAACAGTTAATAAACAAACGTATCTAAAGAAAAGAATAATGTATCATTTTAATACAAAAATATGCAAGATAATTGGATTTCACATTTCTATTGCTTGGAATAAAAACTTGGCCATTATTAAAAAGTCTAATTGAATGTACCCTTTGAACACCAAGGAAGGTTACCATTCTCCTAATTAGCGTTAGTTTT
>NC_092211.1:91893049-91899550 GCF_043381705.1 Parasteatoda tepidariorum | reverse complement strand
ATTAAATATTGTCATGTTTTTAGTGCATGAATCTGAATTGAACAACCTGATAATGCTCACTCTGGTTATTGTTATCTGGTTGCTCACTACGTGCTCTTGCGCGCCGAATCCAATCAATTAAAAATGAAAACTGTTGCCAGCGCGAGAAAAGAGATATCATCGGTTTTATTGATACATACATACATACGTACGTATTAGCGTTTTATATAATATAGAAGATTAAATATAACAATAAAATTATCTCTTTTTAATTGCTATGCATTCACGAGTATTCGAAATCCTCCTTGGTAAGAAATAAAAATTCCATTTTTTATCATATTTATAGAAGATTCTATTGCGCTTTTTCAATTGTCAATAAAAATTTTAACAAGTTGTTTAATTAATCACAATTATATTTTAAAGTTTTACAAATATAATTTGGTAACAAAAACGCATTCACAACAAATGTAACTCTGAGTTAAAGAAGAACCGGATGATTTCCCAACATTCTCAAAATTAAAACTGAATGAAATTGATTTTTTTAAAAAAATAATCATGCTTTGCTAACA
This sequence comes from Parasteatoda tepidariorum, assembly GCF_043381705.1. Taxonomy (NCBI): domain Eukaryota; kingdom Metazoa; phylum Arthropoda; class Arachnida; order Araneae; family Theridiidae; genus Parasteatoda; species Parasteatoda tepidariorum. The sequence goes on along the minus strand of NC_092211.1, from coordinate 91,899,002 downwards.
TCAAAGCAATAAAATCATCGTGATATAATAAATTCATTAAAGATCAAAGTGTAAATGTCTACGATTTGTTATGATATGTACAAATAAAATTGCTGCAATCAAAAGATATATTTTGGTTAATTTAATTACTGTTCAATAAAAGAAAACGATGCTCTTAATTAAGTTTTACAAGCTTCATTCTCATATCTTCCTTAATAACAGATAATAAGAAACAATGTACACGTAATTACATACAAAACACGAGACTTAATAGCGACAATAATGCGTGCTTAATGAGAAATAAATTAGAGGAAGTTGGCGTTTTAGTTTTAAGGATATCTAGAAATAATTCTTTTGCTAACAGTAAAAAAAAAGGCAAAAAAAAAAGAATAAGACCAGAATACATTCTGGTATATTTATTAAAAAAACAAATTATGAAAAATTCTTTTCGCATAACAATGAAAAAATTAAATATAAAGCAAAAAATTAAACAGATTTGAATTATTAATTTTCAGACGTTCAGTGCATAAAAAGATAAATAAATGGACCACACTGATAAGTTTTGATCTAATGATCAGATCTTCACTTTCTTCTCATCTCAATGGTTCAAGGGGGTGACTTAAAATATGATAATTAATAAGTGCTAGTGAGATATATTAAGTTACGAAATCAGGTACTAAAACGTAAGTACTTTCTCCGAAGTTTCTGTTTATACATGCCATTTTTTCGACGGATTTGGATTTCTGAACCCCAAAATATAGGGGGTAATCGCAATCTGAGAAGTACCTCGAGGACTTTTCAAGCAAAGTGAAAAAATTTTTTGCACAATTATAAAGGATGTTTATAATTGTGTAAATTGTTCAAAAATAACTTTTGGTAAATATTTATTATTTTATTTAATAATAGTCGTAAAAAAAAAAATTTGAATTGTAAGGTAAACTTTTTTTGCATCGTTTTAAAAGAAGGTAATTTAACATGGGAAAATACAATATTTCAGCAAAATTTATCGAACAGTTAATGAGAAATCAAATTTTAAATATCCGACTTTTTGAAAATTCGATTTCTCAGGAATCCGAACTTATATGAATTTACAACAACTATATGAATTTAGATCAACCTGCAGAACAGATTTTTTTTAATAAAAAATAACGTTTTGAAACTGATCGAAATTAATTAGATTTGAAAGTTGTTTTCAAGGAAAAATAAAAACGTAAATCATTGAAATATTTGAGGAAAATATGACTTTTTGCGACTTTATGAAAATACATTATAAGAATGCGTATGTTTCATAACTAAACAGGCCCTACTTTTTCAATACATTAGATGCTTATTGCTTTTTTTTATACTCTTAAAATAAAGATAATTATTTAATGAAAAAATATTGTGATTATCACTTTATTTGTAACTTTTTTTTCCAAGTTACTAAACTATTGTAATGCATGGTTTAAAACTACATATTATAACCTTAATGTTACTTTGTTACCATTTTACTTTGATTATAAGAAATAAATATAATATATAAATCGAGGACACTTTATAAGGCAAATTTTTCAATCCATTCATTTCAACTCATTTCATTTCATTTCAATTGTATACCAAATTTTTTCAAGCAATATGATATGGAGTGACATTAATGTAATGTAAGAGATATATATTCTAAAAGACTTATAAAATTAAAAAAATCGTATTTATTTAAATCTATTTCTTTTTAAAGGAAGAAAACGGAAATCTGAAATAAAAGAAAAGATATAGGAGAAAGATTTGCAAAATTTTGTGCCCGAGAAATATGGAAGCGTGCTCCATTACTCAAAGACAGTTTGATAAATATTAAATAAATATACAGTCAATTCGAAATAACTCGAAGTACGATAACTCGAATATTACTATAACTCGATTTTTTTATGAGGTCCCGAGCCCTTTATCTTCAATTTCATGTTAATTATTCTCTTTTACTCGTATTTTACTCCCTTTAACTCGATTTTTTTTGAGATCTTTTAAAGCAAGAAAAAAAACCTAGGAGCTGATATCTTGCCCCTTCCCTTGCAACACACACACAATGTCTTTCGCACTCTTCATGGAGAAGCTGAAGCTGTCCCTCTTGAAGTATGTGAACAGTGGTTAAATGAAACATTACCAAATTTACTTCAAGGATACAGTTAAAATGATGTTTTCAATATTGATGAAATGGGTTTAATTTTTAAATGTCTTCCAAATAAGACTATGATGTTTAAGGATGAAAACTGCTCAGGGGGTAAAATGAGCAAGGAAAGTTTGACTGTCCTAGTTGGAGGAAATGCGTCTTGGACAGAGAAATTGCCCTTACTTGTTATCGGAAAATACCGAAATCCCCGATGTTTCAAGAATGTAAAAACGTATCCTTTGGATTACAAGTCTAACAAAAAGTTTTGGATGACATCAGTTTTATTTGAAGACTATGTAAGAAAATTGGATCGGAAATTCTTCGCTAAAAAAAGAAAAGTGATACTCTTTATGGATAAATGCACAGCGCATAGTGATCTACCTAATTTGAAAGCAGTAAACTTGCAGTTTCTCCCGCCAAACACAACAGCAAAGTTGCAGCCGATGGACCAGGGTATCATAAAGTGCTTCAAACAGTCTTATCGAAAATGGCTTGTCAGAAAAATGATCTTAAATATTGTAAGCAATTAGAAGATTTGCAAATAATAAGCATTAATTAAATAATCCGACAATATTTTGAAAGTTCAAAACCGAAACTAACGGTAAGTCGAACTTCCGATATGTCGAAGTTTTTCGTCAGTCCCATCAGATTCGAGTTATCGCGAATTCACTGTAATTAAGAATTCAAAACAAACATGACTTTGAAAATTAAAAAAATTCTTTTTTTTTTTCAATTTGTAAGTGGAAGGATTATTGAAATTTGCACTTAAAGCATTAAAATAAAGATTGTGAGTGAATAATACTTCTGTGACCAAGAGTACAAAAAAGAAAAAAAAATGCCAACAACTGATGATATGCTCCTTAATCTAACCATTCAAAGGAAAGAAAAAAAAATCGAAGTTTTAAAAGTGGTTAAACTCAAAATTTATCTATTAATGAATAAAAAGAGAAACATTTTTAGGTAGTTGGCAACTGCTAAACTTAATGAATGTTACTTACTTAATATACACAAAATTATTTATTGATCGCAATTAATTTCCAGGAAATTTAATAAATTATGTCCCCAATAACATTGTTGTTTTCTTTTAATTATACTTTAATTTTAATAGTAATGCATTAACGAGTATTTAATTATTGTCCAAATATGCTGTTTCTCTCTCCTTTCTGCCCACAGTAAAAAAACATATTACTAAAAAGATATCAACATAATTTTTTTTTTTTTTAACTTTAAGCTTTCATTAGTTTTTCTGAAAAATGAATCCAACATAAATAATATAAAATAGAAAAATTTAATATTTTTCCTTCCTGGTAAATGTTACACGCGCCTGGCCAACACCTACACGGGTGTTGAAAAACAGAAAACGCTGCTTCCTCTTTTTTCCTCGAAGGTTAATGATTGTGATAAAGGAAGAAGGGGGTTAGATAATATATCTAAGTTCCCTCGAAAAGAAAGTGTGCCCGCATTTCAAGGCTATTCAGAGAGGAGCTGTACCTAGGTAAGAATATTGTTGTATTCATATAGTGTTCATGTATCTACTGTATTTTACTTCTTATTTTATTCATTTTTCATCAGTATTCATTTTTATAATTTCGGATAAATATTAGAATTTACTGTTAGAGTTTGTGAAACTTATCGCGAAATTAGGAACTTGCTACTTGAAAAAATGTATCTCTATCAGTTAAACTAAATGAAAACTAAAAAATGACGCTACATGATTGCATATCAACAGCGGGTTTGCGAAACATTAAATTAAATTTGAAATATATTGCATTAAATAAAGACTTTTCTTCCTACTTAATAATAGAAGAATAAAAAATATTTTACTTTAATGTGTGATGTTATCCTTGAGTATAAAAGTTTTTATACATATGTATACACCAGGACAAATTTGAGACATTTCTTTTTTAGCATTTTAACATAACATTTTTCTATTTTAGCACAACAGTTTCCATTTCAAATAAAACATGCAACTAGATAATTTTTGAATAATAAATCCATTTGTTTAAAACCAAAATAACGATCTTAAAATAACAATCTAACCCACAAAAAGAAAACTTCATATTTAAGATTAAAATCATAATTAAATGGGAAATGAAAATATACCAGTTTTGGACAAAATTTAGAAAAGAGCACCCGCATATTAATAAGAAAGCAATTAAGGTTTCATTGCCTTTTTTTTCCTATATACTTACATGAAACTACATTATCTATCTGTGTTATTAAAAACTAAACATCTAAATCGATTTAATCTCGCTCTCCTGTTTTGCGTGTTATTGCAACTTGTTGGACACCTAGAATTAATAACAAATAACAACTGCAATCGCATTAAATTCAGTTAATTATTTTTTGTAATGTTAATTTTTTCCTTTTCTATTTATTTCGTATTTACTTGTATTTATTTACCACCTGCTCACGATTACCTAATTTAGTTCCGCTATTTCGTTATTTAAATACCAAAATTAATCTTTGTATCCGTATATATTTTATTTATGTTAAATAAGGTTTAGGATCAAAATACTTTCCATTGTAGAGAGTACGTGAATTAAAAGAAACAAACTATTGTTATAAGCAATTATTTAAGTGACACAATTTTTGTATTTGTTTAAAAGATGTCTATAGTCCAAATTACTAACCGTACCAGTTCGTCGGGAGAAATATAAGGAGAAATCCTAGAGAAATAATGTATGTAAATACACAATTGTAAATAACGAAAAAGATGCTTTTTTAGTTCAAGTAACAAATTTTAAAATAATTTAATGATTGCGTTCTAATTGCGCCGGACTACAGCGACTCAAAAAAAAAAAAAAAAACAAATACGAGGGAATAGAAATCCTCCAACAAAGTAGCAGATTATTTTTCCTCTCACATTTTAAAAAAAAAATAGAAAAAGGTAAACGAAAAATTTTATTTTTAACTCTTAAACTTACTCTATTAATATTTGTTTAAAGTTCTTAAAAAATTTGCAATCTGTGGATATACGTATATGAGCTGAAGAAAAGTTATGATTTTCAGAAATTCTAAATGTGCTTCGATTTAATCGGGTTGAGAAACACAGCGCTATGCAAATGGAGAAATCCAAGAGTAATAACCTAGAGTAAACCATAAAGTTGAAAATCCTGTTCAAATCAAATCATCAAAATGAAACGATAATATAGCCGGATAACCCAGGTTTACTTAGTGAAGCAGAAAACTTGCAATAATTTATTTGCATTTTGATACTATGAACATATTTGGTCAGCATCTGAAACTTTATGGTTCACTCTGAACATATTTTTATCTTCACTAAAAATTTTGAAATATCAATGGAAATTAGATTTCTTCCACGGATTAATTGAACTATATTTTAAACTGCTTTTATTTTAACTTTAGAAATGTAACCCACCAATAATAGTTTTGAAAAACATGGTCTGCTTTACATAAAAATGACTTGAATATCATTAAACTCATAATACAAAAAATTCCAGGAGTAATTTTCAAATCCAGCGGGCCTCCTCCTATCTGGCATATTTTTTAAAAGCGAAAAACATTAATTTTGACTTTTTTTTGTTCAGGTCACAAATTTCAAAGGAATTAAAAGCTTGCGTTATAATTGCGACCCACTACAGACACTCCAAAAAAGAGAGCGGGTCGTAAAAGGCCATTGGAATGTAAATTAACATCAGAAATCTTCCAGCTTAGTAGCAGATTATTTTTCATCTTACATTTAAAAAAATAATAATAATAATAAAAAGAAAGAAGAAAAAGGTAACTAAAAATTCCTTTTAAACTCCTAAACCAATTAAATTAATATTTGTTTCAAGATCTTAACAAAATTTGCTTGACAATCTGTATATA
>NC_092211.1:91861971-91892549 GCF_043381705.1 Parasteatoda tepidariorum | reverse complement strand
ATTAAAGAAGGAACGTTGCAATACTACACACTACATTAACGACGTCTCCAGAGTAACTGAATGACGGTTCATATAGAAATCGCAGGTATGCGTCTCATACAACAACGTCCCCTATAGTTCGTTGCGATCGCGAATTAGTTTCAGTGAAAATCCACCGGAAGTGAAATTTCGAAACCGAAACTAATCATGTTTTGACAGATTCATCGCATAAATCATTGTTTTCCATTTTTTTTTTGCTTTTAAAGAACTTTTTAAAGTAATTATAAACAATTCGAAATACAGTCAAACCCCGCTATAGTGAACCTTCAAGGGACCGAAATTTTGGTTCACTATATCCGGGAGTTCACTATGTCCGTTACGCATGCAATTAGGGAGGGAAATCAGTCGAAGACGGAAAAATGTTCATTATATCCAACTTCCTCACTTTTTTGGTTCACTATATCCACTAAAAATAACATTATACGTGTATAGCAAGGCACGGGACCGAGCATTTCGTTCACTATATCCGGGAGTTCACTATAAGCCGTGTTCACTATAGCGGGGTTTGACTGTATTTTAATAGTCTGTATTGTTTTTATTACTTCAAATATGGCAACAAGAGATTGTTGTCATTTGGCTCTCTTGTGATTTCGATCGTTGTCTGGAGTTAGTTTTCTTATTTTGATTTGATTTATACAAGAATAAATAGCTTTATTTTGGGTTATTTTATAATAATTGTTTTCAGCCGATATGGCAGGAAAAAATTATCGCAATAAAAAGCGAAAGTTCTATGGAAATAGGTATTCAAATTTACCTAACAAAAATAACGTGGATGGCACTGAAAAGGAGAAACTTTCTACTGCTAGTTTCTCTAAACTGAAAGATAAATTACCATGAAAGGAAAACCATGAGCGAGTTTCAAATGCTAACATTCAAAGTAATAGAATAATATCGATGGAATTCCTTGTATGTTTACTTTCTGCCCTATCTTGTTCTGAATGTTTTCAGCAATCGCTGTCAATAATTGAAGATTCAAGGTATGAACTTTTGTCAAACTTTACAGTGAAGTGTAACAGCTGCTCTTTTATGGTTCCTTTCCCAACATCAAAGAAAATTGATAAATGCTCTGAAATCAACACTCTTCTTGTTTATGGGTTGCGATTGATTGGTAGAGGTTACACTGCAGGCTATTTTCTATACTTGACTTACCTTTCTTAGCGCCAATTATATTTTTTTAAAAAAAGTTCTTAAAAGTTCTTAGGGCCAATTATATTTATGAAAGCTGTAAAAATATCCAATTTTAAATAAAATTAAATTATCAAATTTTGTGTTATAAGCTAAGAAAATCTGCAATTATTTTTTTTTTCTTTTCAGAATGCTTTTATCGGTAATAGGCTTTAATCGGCTGTAATGATAGAAAATAGCGCCATTTTGATCACTAAAATAAACAAACTCATATCGGAATCTAGATTTCGCTTACTCTTAAACCTGCCGGAATCGGATTCGTAATTATTTCGCATCGGAATTTAGTTCCGAGTGGAATCAAGAGCTCGTAATATGGCCTAACTGACATTCACGGATTTATGACGTCACGAGAGCTTCATTTCGATCGGAATTAAATTCCGTGAAGCTGGTCTACTACCATCCGAATCTTCCTCTTGCTTACTCCAGAAGTAAAAAGCAACGCAAGATAATATCAGAAAATTCAAAATCTAATATTATATAACATCAAAACTAATGCAAAATAATGTTACGGCGAGCGTTAGATAATATTAGTTTGTATAGAATCCAATATTATATAATGCTGAGCAAACAGCGACCTCTTGTATCTTTTTAATATTAGAAGTTGTGCAAGATAATGTTAGATTTTACCGATTTTCTGATGTTATCTACTACTGAGGGTGCTACTTGGGTACCCACGCCACACTGCTACAGATACCCGTTCATTGGGTGGGCTACATATCACTCAACAGAAGACAACATCCATATCCTGAGCTGAATTTGAACCCGCATGCCACCGGCTTCGCAGTCAGGCACGCTAGCCGTTAAGATTTTAAATTTCTTTTGAAAACTTAAGTATTTTGACAGTCCAGCAGATGTGTATGTTTAAATAATTTATTATTTATTTTGAACGAGATTTGAATACAACTCTAATAGAGAAAGGCCCCTCTATTGTATACGGATTGAACTTTGAGAAGTTTAAATTTATGGTATCTACTGAGACCAAAAGAGATTTGTATTCATCATTAAGTTTAAATTAAGTTTAAAGGAAGAGGTTGGTATATTAAGCCAGAATTAAGAGCTCATATTGTGAAAACAATAAATTTAATAATACAAATTTACGAACTTGAGAAGAGTTTTGAAGTGACTGCTCCATCTGAGGGCTAACCTGACCTATGTTCAATGACGTAATCAAAATCCTGCAATAATAATGCCCGACATGCTATACGAGTGCCTCTTTACTTAATGTCGTTGCGAACAATCAGTGATTATTTAAAAACGTTTGCGTGACAAATTCTAAATTTCTTCAATGCTTGCAAGATGGCTTAAAGCCCATAAATGCTGTAGTTTGTTTCGGCTGAGCTCGTGACGTTTGCTGGCGTTTTCTTACTCATAAAGTATACCGGGTTATCTTCTAACAATTTTTGCATCAAAATGCATCCATGGATACTGGTATCGCAATATATTTTGGTTTCGGCCTTCTTATTGCAAATGTTAAGAATAGGCAGGGAAGATAAATTTTGGTTATAGAGTTATAAATACTTGTACTTCATTTTCAGTAAATTCGCGATTTTTCTTTACGAAGTCTGAATGTTTTTTTTCATTTTGAGACCTTATTGTTTTTCAAAGTCAGATGCTATAAAATCTGCCATAGAGCGACACCTCTGTCAAAGCTCGGGCTTTAATAAAATTGTTATCTGCTTTTCGAATCCACAAATTTGACGTAGTTTTATTTGCAGAGCAATTTAGCGAAATCATTTCCTTTGCACGTGACGATGACTTCTCGAAAACTCCTATTCAGATTCACTTAAAGAAGTATTATTTAATGTTAATGGGATTTAGAGGCGTCACCACCTAACTCAAAAGTAATTTGTTTATGTAAACAAGAAATGATGTTTTTACGAAACATAAATCTGCTTAACAAATGATTCCCATTAAGACATTTTAAAAATAACTTTTTCTTCCTTGGCGATCTTTCGTTCCTCTTGCATTTATAAATTGGGTGTTGTAAATAACACAAAGGTTTATAATAATTCGAATTTATGAATGAGATTTTGTGTTTTTGATTTCATGCAATACCATTTGAATTCAGTTTTTGGGTATAGGAATGTTTTATTTTACAAAGACTGCCTTAGTAAATTTTCCAAAAAATGACATCGCTTTTTTTAGAAATCAATTAAATTATCCCATTCGGGTCATTCAGAAGTCGTTGAGAACATTTCGAGATTCCTTGTCAATTTTTTGAAGAACAATGTTTATAAAAAATATTCAAATTTAATTGTTATAATTTTAATTCTAGTGATTTTAAAGTTCTTACATTTTTTAATACTTGATCTAATAAATTGCGTCATTCAAAAGCAGACTCATCATTTATTTTTTCCGAGTTTTAAAATTGAATGGATAGGACAAGCAATCATTTATGATTCATAGCGTTCTTCAAGTGCTTTAAAAATGATTTAAACGCAGTGTCTTCTATCGTTTGAATTTGTTTCGCATTGAAGAAAAAGGTCAGTAAAGTAATTTATGAGATTCATCCAAACGTGAGTTGGAGGAAATCAACGAATTGAGTGGTGATTTAAAATCTTCCAGATAACCAGAGGTATAACAGACAGTTTGATTTTTATAGTGTTACTAGCTGAATACCCGTTCTTCACCCGGGATGAATAAAATCAATAAATCAGCACAGAGAAACACAAAACTGAAAGTCATATACCGACACAACTAAAGAGCTTGATGGAAGAATGACATTTTGAATTGAATTAGTGAAGTAGATTAAATAACATAAAGTGGTTGCATCGATATGGGTATGTTTAGCGCAACAGAACTGTTTTTGCTTTCACTTTTGTTTTTTAGTATGCTTGCATGATTTTTATTTCAAATCAGCAGTGGTAAATAAAATAAAGCGAAGAATTATAAGTCCCACTTTCTAATAAATTGATAATTCGGATACTACTTCTTTTTTTTCGTTCTGAAAATGTCACTTTCCTATCTCTTCCACTAAAATTTTCAATTAACAAAGCTAAAATAATTTTTTTTATATAATTATATATGTGATCTTCTGTAGCTTTACGTTATTGAAGTAAGCCAAGCTCGTTGCTTGTCATTGGAAAAAAAATATAAAATGTATTTAGCATCATTTGGCGTCATGCTATTGCTCGCCGCCAATTCATGATAGTTAAAATTTACCAGTATTAAGTGATTTCCTCAGGTACATACACTGGTTATCATAAATTAAGGAAAATTCACAAAAATCGCGATAACTCAAGAAATTACACATGGAATTTTATGAAACTTACCCACAATATACAACACATAGTAAGGTATTAAACAACATAAAAAGAAATTATCAGACATTAATAGTAGTATAGAAATTAGCACATGTATAAAATAAACAAATTGGAAGTATCGGTTTGCAATAGAAAAAGTACCTTTAATATGGAATATGATTGCCTCTAGAAGCAATACAGCACAAACAGCGATGTGTGATGCTTTCAATTATGCGGTCTATCAGTTCAATAGGAAGTGAGAGCCATTGCTCTTGTAAAGCAGTTGCAAGCGTGGCAAGGGTCTGAGGGGGCGGATTGATGGCAGATACACGCCTCCCTAGAGCATCCCAAACGTGCTCGATAGGATTCAAGTCCGGGGATCGAGCTGGCCACTCCATGCGAGTAATTGTTTCCTGTTGAAGATAATCATCAACAATGCGAGCTCTGTGTGGTCTTGCATTATCGTCCTGTAACAGGAAGCAATCACCAATTGCCCCGGCATATGGGCGCACATAAGCATCAAGGATGTTGTCTCGATAAACCTGAGCATTCACGGTTCCCCTTGGAAAGACATGGAGGTATGTGCGCCCTCCTAAGGATATGCCTCCCCAAACACAGACACTGCCTCTTCCGTATGCATCTCTTTCACGGATGTTTGATGGATGATAACGGGTCCCAGGTTCTCTCCATATCAAATAACGTCTACTGTCACTTTCTAGACTAAACCTGGACTCATCCGTAAAGAGAACAGGCCTCCATTGATCTGACGTCCAGTGGACATGTTGTCGGGCCCACTGCAAACGGTCTCTCCTATGGCGTGATGTGAGCGGCACGCAAATGGCTGGTCGTCTCGCATACAGACCACCTTCGTGGAGCCTTCTGCGCACAGTTGACGTTGACACCAACCTTCCGGTGGCTGCAGCAAGAGAGGATCTAAGATGTGTCGGAGTAGCGGTTCTATTCCTGCGTGCACTTAATGTCAAATATCGGTCATCGGCACTGGTCGTAACAGTTGGCCGTCCTTGACTGAACCTCCTAGATGCCGAATCTGTGGTTTGAAATTGCCTCCAAAGTCTATGAACCACAGATGGACTCACATTTAGCCATCTGGCCACTTCTGATTGACTCTGCCCTGCCTCTAGTCTCCCGATGGCTCTCCATCGTAGTTCTTCAGGCAAATGATGCCTAGAGGTCATTATTACGAATTGGCTATCTCAGATTTTCAATGTCGCAATCACAGTAAAATTTGTGTGCTTTCTCTCAAACTTGGACTTTTATGCTCCAGGCAGATGACGTAAGCCGAGTGCAGCGCCACTAATTTGCATATTGCAATTTTACTCAGCTACTCTTAGTGGACAACATATGCAAATTTTGCACGGTTTGGCTTACTTTTGAAAGAGTTATCGCTATTTTTGTGATTTTTCCTTAATTTATGATAACCAGTGTATATCCCTTTCGAGGAGCCGTAAAAAGCTTCATTCCAAAGTATCGGTATTAAAACTGCTTAGTATTGGTGCAGTTTTACATTATCACCCATTATATCAATGTCATACTTTATACCTATATTACTATATTTGGTACTTATTACATAACCCATCAACATTTGAGTTTATACATATTTGTCAGTGGCAGCAAACTAAAATCCAATTTTTTTAAAGAAAAAAACATTAGAACTTCATATGGAATTTTAAGCATGACCATTTCTCTATCTAACCATTAAATTATTGTTAAAATATTTATATGTAGAGGGAGGAAAAAATTTCTTTTAACTCCAATTCTTTAAAATATTTATATACTATCTTAGCTATCACAGGAAAAAATATTCTCTGAAACAACAGAAAACCCATTGAAGAATTTTTATCAAAACCAATTCGCCAATTACTATAATAACAGTAGTATATATTACCGTCAGAGATACATATGAAGTCATCAGTGAATGGTGATTTTTTACGGTTTCCTTTTCCCATAATCTTTCCTCCGTGAGCTTGGCTTTTTAGCACGAAGCTTATTTTATTTTATTTCAATTAATACACATTAGCAATATTAATTGAGCATTAGTGTCAATAATAATATGCAGATTTTTTACAGTTAACTAAATCTTTTTTACTTAATTTTGCTTTTTAGTTTAGAAATTACTTTCAATCTATCTATATATTTCAATCTATATACATATTTCTCTTACACGGCGACAAAAAAAGCCTCATTACAACTCCCCGAATGGCAACGCTAGAAAATCGACCAATGATTGCCGATAAAAATGTCACATGCCAAATCTAGTTGAGATGGCTCAACATATAGCGCTTTTAAAAACGGAAGCTGAAATAACCAGAGAGAGCATAAACTAAGCAGAAGTGAGTAGTCTTTGTCGATAGATCTCCATTTTAGTATTTTGTCGAAAGCGCTTTTTTCACGAATTCATATATTACGAATTTATTTGACGATTTTTGATTTATATCACGAATTTATTTGTTTTATTAGAATTTATTTATTTATGCAAGTTTTTCCATTGCAATTCACTTATTTCAATTTTTAATAAACTTAATTATAGCCAAAATTTTAACCTTTTTAAGGAGATATCAGTTTTAGAAATTTTATCTTAAGATTTTACACTATATATCACATTTCTAACAGGTTTAACGAATCACATGTAATTTATTTGAATTCAAATTTATTTTAATGACTTAGTATTTACTAAAAAGATGTAATTTTTTTTTTAGAAAGTTGTTATATGGATTTGAATGATTGTTTTGAATTCTTAGAATTTTGTGCATTCGCAATGTACCTAAGTTAGTAGCGAGCGAAGCGAGCTTGGTTTGCGAAGCATATAAGATAGCGTAGCAATTTTCGGGGATTGACGAGCGTTAGCGAGCAGGGGGCGCAGTCCACTAGTTAATACATATTACCAACATTAATTAAGCTTCATTGACGATTTGTTATAGTTTTCAGTGGGATGGTTTTGAAGTCTATAAAGAACACACACATTCACAAACATTCATTTATATACTGCTTTCATAATTTTCAACAACAGGATTGTTTTTTTTATAGGATTTAGAGATAATTTTAATTTTTCCTCTAATCCTAGAATATCTTCTTTAATTTTTGATAATATTTCATCAACTTATGAAGTTCGTTGTCTCGCGTAATTCTTCTAATTAAACTTTTATTATTTCGAGAGTATTTATTTTCAATTCTAGTAACATCTTATCTTCTTCTTTTTGAACACACAGTCTATGAAGAGCTGGAGGGCCAAATCTTGCCTAATCCGAAAAGGCAAGATTGGATAATCGTTGGATATCCACCGCTCATTGATAGCTGGGCTTCAATTGCAGGTGGCTGCGTTCTCTAGAGCATTTTCCGCCAAAGTATGAAAGGTTCCTCGGTATGCGTTCCCAAGATGTCTGCCGCATCTCCTCGTAAAGGAGCCGCAAGATGAAAGGCCGTTGAGTTCTATATGTTAGTTCATCGACAATAGAGAGTTGAGTTTAATATGGAGTCTAGAGGATTTCCCGTCAAAAGAGGAAGGTTTGATAACACCTTGAGATGTTGCAAAACATAAATTTAGTTTCCTCAGTAACTGGTTTGAATTCTAATCCCTTTTTCCAGCATTAAATTTTCGAATCCCCTTTCTTATCAAAATCTTTCTCAATTTTACCTACTCTTTCTTTTATCTCTGAAAATTCTTCTTCTACTGAATATATTTTAATTTCCACAGCTTCTTAATTCTTTTTGCTTGAAGCATTTCATTTACACAGGATCTTTCTTATCTTCTACTTGTCCGGCATCCATTATGGCCTTTATCTCTTCTAGCTGCTCCTGTTCGGCGTTTAACTTAGCCTTCATATCTTCTGTAGTAGCGTCCATCTTGGACTGCATCTTGTCTTGGCTGGAAGCCATCTTCTCTTGACTTGCGTCCCTCTTGGCCTTCCTCTTCTGAGAGATCTCCATCCACTTATCCGTAGCCGCTGATCCTGTGATTGGCATTCACTCCAACCCCGTTTCTGACCCTAAAAATGTACCGAGCGTAGGGGTCCGTTTCGATTGGAGATGACCAAAACAGTCCTTAAGACTCCAAAAATTTATTAGCAGAATCTTCCAGAATGTTACTAGCACTCCATTACAGCTCAAACAGCAGTGTAGTACACAAGAAAACGCAGGCTTTGTAACCTCAGGAGATTCAATAAACTCACTAGAACAGTCACAAGCAGACTAATTATCTCTCTTGCGCTGCATAATACTCCTATTTATATAGGCTTGGCGAGAAAACTTTCTCTTTTCGAGTTTAAGTAATTCTAATGGGTTATGAAGTACGCCGAAGATTTATCTAAACTATTAGTGAATTTATCATTTTTCTCGTTTTCTTGAGAAACAGGAAAACTACTCAATAATTACAAAGGGGTAAGTGACAATAAAAGAATATATTATAACATAAGATATATAGGACAAAAAGCTACTACAGCTACAACTACTACTACTACATTCAAAAAGCGTAGATGTCTCTTTTTTAACAATATCTTTTTACAATTGCGGTTACAATTTAATTAACAATAAACGCTGCCATCTATCGGTGGCTCAACAAGTATTTCTACAAAAACTCCGGAACTTTCGACATGATTCTACACAATTCTCGTATAACTCCGTAAATATGAGTCCTATCGCTTTGAAACTCGAATTTTCAAAAACTACCTCTTTGGTGCCAAAAGGATCGACAAGATGATCACAAAATAAGCAAATAAGTCGCTAAACCAAGTCTTCCTTAAAAAAAATAGATTAAGCGTTATTACTCTGTCTAAATTACATTACATAAATACGCAACTTCCAAATTTTTTAATCAAACTGTTAATTTTGCGTCCGTCAGAGATATTTAGTATCAGAATATTTACAAGATTATACACACATCTACAACCTCGCACATTCTTTCAACTTCTGAATTCTTAGTTCCATACCAATGAGCCGAATAAATGAATAGGACAATAGCTAAGGTTTTTATAAACAACGTGTTTTTATTTTTCCATTTAATTTTACACTGAGTGATTTTAATTTCACGATAACTTTCACAAACTCTAAAAATATGTATGAGGAGCCATAACTACTCGAATTTAAGACTATATCCGAAACATTGTCCAAATATGTTGTTTCTCTCCCCTTTCTTCCCATAAAAATCATATTGTTAATAAGATATCAGCATCGATTTTTATTTTATTTTAAACTTTCATCAGTTTTTCTGAAAAATGAATCCAATATAAATACGAAAATTAAATATTTTTCTTTCCTGTTTAAAGTTTCCTGGTTAAAGTTTCCTGTTTAATATTAGTTACTCAATGGTGTTGAAAAAAGAAAAAAAAAAGAAAACGTTGCTTCCTCTTTTTTTTTTTTTTAAAGGCGATCTATACACTAATGATAGTGATAAAGGAAGAAGGGGGTTAGATAATATAAGTAGCCACGAAAAGAAAGTGTGTCCTCATTTCAAGGCTATTCAGAGAGGAGCTGTACCTAGGTAAGATTATTGTTATATTCATATATCTATTTTATTCATATAGTGTTCATGTATCTAATGTATTTTACTTTTTATTTTAGTAGTATTCATTTTTTATAATTTATGATAATTATTAGAATTTATTTTTAAAGTTTACGAAACTTGTCACGAAAAAAAGAACTTGTTACTTGAAAAGATGCATCTCTATCTGTAAAACAAGATAAAAACCAAAAAATGACGCTGCATGATTGTGTATCAACAGCAGGTTTGCGAAACATTAAATTAAATTTGCTATATATCGCATAAAATAAAGACCCCTTCTCCGACTTAATAATAGACGAATAAATCAATAGAAAATGAAAATATACCAATTCTGGTCAAAATCTAGAAAAGAACATCTTCTTTATGCGAAGGCAATTTACTTATATGATACTACATTATCCATCTCTATAAAGATATAAACTTGCTCCTGCTGTAACTGTAACTGGTTTGACATCTGAAATCAATAACTAACAACAACTGCAATCACATTAAATTCAGTTATTTATTTTTCGGAATGTATATTCTTTCCTTTTGTATTTATTTCGTATTTACTTGTATTTATTTACTATCGACACACGATTACCTAATTTGGTTCCACTATTTCATTATTTGAATACCAAAATTAATCTTTGCATCCATATATATTTTATTTATATTAAAATAGGCTCAAAATACTTTCCATTGTAAAGAGTATGTGAATTATAATGACGGCAAACATGATTTTTTAGTTCAGGTAACAAATTTTACAATAATTAAATGCGATCGACAACAGCCACTCCAAAAATAAGGAGAGTAAGTCGTTAAAGGTCATTGGATTGTAAATTAGCATCTCTTTAGGGAACAGAAATCATCCAACAAAGTAGCTGATTATTTTTCATCTTAGATTTAAAAAAAGAAGAGGGAAAACGAAAAATGATTTTTAACTCCTAAACCTACCCAATTAACATTTGTTTTAGGTTCTTAAAAAATTTTGCAATCTGCAGATATATGCATGAGCAAACGAAAAGTTATGATTTTCAGAATTTCTATATAATATACTTCAAGTATAGTGGGATTCTGAAAAATAAAGAAAGACATTTTTTAAAACTTCAATTGTTCTACTTTAAGAAAAATAAAAAAATTGTAAGAACATTTTTTATGCATAATTTTATCTGCATTTTACTCTGCTGTGTTAAATTAAATCTAATTTTTAAAATAATAGTTTGCAGACTAAAAGATTTTAGGTCCGACTGACACTGTTATGTCGTTACTCAGAAATTTTTATAATTTCATCATACTGCGTATGAATTTGTTGTAGCATAATATGTATCAAAAATATCAATTAATGATGAGAAAATATTATCTCTCATTCCAACGAAAAAGGGTATAAATTTCAGTGAAAAACCCGGGACCAAAAGTAAATAATTTAAAGAATTTATATGCATTTTATTCCAAGATGAAGATGTAGGATCACTTGCGGTATTATTTTAGAGCATGCGTTGAACAGCCGACCCAATTTTGAATTTATGACAATCAACTCCGTATCGTTATTGCAATTTTGAATCCAACCTAGAACACAAAAAAACCCTTCTAGATCAAGAATTTCGACAAACTAAACTTCGCGGAGGACCTTTTCAAGAATTCACATTTGCGTTACATGGGGTGATGGGAGCGGAAACCACACACGGTTGGGTAGACGGCTAAAGGATTCTAACCCATCTACCAGGATCTGTATCAGCACTGTGGTGGGTATCAACCAGGAACAGAATTCGAATTGATCAGCCTTTTCTACACTGGTGTGCAAAACTTAAGCAACAAGTGCGTTTTTTGTCATTACTCAATCAAGAAATCATCCGATTGACGTGAAATTTGAATATGATGTACATTATTTTGTACTTAAACGATGGTAAAAGAATAGTGGCGCAGAAATGAATATAAAACTTAAAGTAGGGTAAGGAACAAAAAAAGGCTTTATTTGACATATAGTGGCGTTACACATGATTGCCTGAAGAAGCGTAAGTACAACTGGCAGATGTTCCCTAGTATGGGATATGCCCTCCCCTTACTGTAATTGTTGCTTGGCATCGTCTCTCCATGCTAAGCACCAGATTATCCAGGAGTTCTTGGGGTAAACGTCTCCATTCCTCCTTTAACGCATCTTTCAGCTGATGGGTGTTACCAGGAGGATACTGTCGTGTCGCAAGACGTCTCCCTAATGCATCCCACACATGCTCTATGGGATTTAGATCTGGAGAGTAAGCTGGCCAATCCATTCGTGTGATATCTTCACTTTCCAGTAGCTCTTGAACATTAGCAGTACGGTGTGGCCGGGCATTGTCATCCATAAAAATGAAGTCTGGTCCAATGGCCCCTCGGAACAGACGCACATGGGGTAGGATTACCTCATTGCAGTAGCGGTCTCCAGTTACAGAACCTCGGTCGAAGATCTGAAGCTCAGTCCGCCCGTTCAACATAATGCCACCCCAGACGACAACTCCAGGACCACCGTAACGATCTCTTTCCGCGATGTTATTGGGATGAAATCGAGCTCCAACCTCTCTCCAGATCAACTGACGTTGAGAATCGCTTGTAGCACTAAAACGACTCTCATCTGTGAAGAGGACGCGACTCCATTGATGAGGTGTCCAGGTTTCGTGTTCTCTGCACCACTCTAAACGGTGCCGCCGATGGCTAACTTTTAAAGGTATGCAGCGTTCAGGACGTCTAGCAAATAAGCCACCTTTGTGGAGGCGTCTGGCCACTGTAAATCTTGATACTTGTCGTCCTGTGGCTGTGCACAGTTGCTGAGATATGGCGCTCGCTGACTGAAAACGGTTTCTTTTCGCCTGGAGGACAATGTAACGGTCATCTCTTGGTGTTGTTTTCCTTGGACGGCCACCACCAACCTTCCGAACAGCTGAACCAGTAGTTTTAAAGGCATTCCAAGCACGAGAAACAACACTTTTGTTGATCCCGAACTCTTTGGCGACACTGGTCACACTACGCCGCTCCTCAAGCTTCCCAATCATTCTTCCTCGAGTAAAGTCGTCTAAATGATTTCTTGACATGTTTCACAAAACAAATCACTTGCAGTTGCAGCGAATGTCTTTAACTACGGTGCTCCTCATCCTTTTATCACAGCTTTGACCTGCGCGCTGATCCATAAGGTTTACGTACACTTACATCACCTACGACGTTTTATTTCTAAAATTTTACATACAAATAATCTTTCTACTGAATTACGTGCACATTATACTGCAATTTCATGGATATCTTATACTTTGTTGGGGAGCTGTGGCCGAAAAACCACTTGTTGCTTAAGTTTTGCACATCAGTGTAGAATTCCCCGTAAATTATACGCAAATTTTTGGAAAATCGGTAATGTCAATACGCATAAATTTTTATTTAATATTTACGGAATGATATTACCATTGAGATATACGGTTCAAACGAATTAAAAGAGTTTTTAAACACAATTAAAAAAATAAATTTATCCAACCATTATTTCACGTAAAAAATAATTTTCAATAATCATTTTTTAAATGCTGTTTTGCTTAAAAAGAATTCGAAAAAGTTTCTAATTGAAAGTTAGACAGTTTTTTTACATCGGTTTGAATAATGTAGATTTAAATGTTACAATAAAAATTTTGAACAAATCCGCTCAAATAGGTCCTGAGGTTTAAAATATAAAATAAGTCACCTATTTAAAATCTGGTGTCTTGTAATCTATTTGACCGATTTTCGTAGAAATTTTTTATTTTAGCTTTCCATAGCCTACAATGAGGTAAGATTTTGTATGCTTAACTTTTCAAAAAATTTCCGATCATTTATTAAATAAAATAATCAAGGAAAATTGAAAATAATTTCATTTGCATAAAATTTTCTTTGTATAATCGAGTTTTATCAGAGTTCGAGTGAACAAATTTTTTTATTTCGCTAACTCAAAAAAATGGAAATAAAATTAATTTAGGAATTTGATTTTTCGACCACTCTCCGAACATGTCTTTCAAGGTTCAGACTACTTCACTCATATTTTCATGAGAAATCAAAACTCATGGAAAGAAAAGAAATTCAATGAATGCAGGTTTTTGTGTTCGTAATATTATAAATTATTATTAGCATTAATAAATTAGCATATTTAAAGTTAATTCTCTGATTTTCCATCAGCTCGTAAAAATCCGCTCTTGCAAAAAAATTTATTCAGAAATTTTTTTTCAACGCATTTTTAAAGTTTTAAACGACACACTTCAAACTGATCGGATAAAACTATTTTTGTTTGAAATAAAATCAGTTTCTGAAAGTTTTAAATAACACAGTAATTGTTTTGTTACGTATTTATAATTATAAAACCTGAATTTGACGACAAGCTGGTTCGAGAGTAGATTTTAAAATTCGTTTCATAAATATTGTACAGATACTTTCACATCGTAGTATTTTTCAAGCAAAATTGTTCAAAAATGGGACTATGAAAGAAATGATAAATCCACTCTTTCAACTACAGACTCTGATCCGAAATAATGCATAAAATTGACACAATTAATATTTTCATCTGATGGTTCTCCTGAATGAATCAGCACCTTTTCTCTCTTAACTTTGAATACAGCTTGTTTATTCTGTAGAATTGAGTTTTAAAAACTCAACTATAAACGAAATAAACTCGTGGTGGTCAGATGGTCTTTAGAAATATTAGTAGGGTGACGTCATCGATCCACAAGCCATCCACGTTGATCAATAAGTTTGTAAAAAATAATTAAACAACGAAACTCAGAAAAACTTAACAGAATCGTTCACATTTAGATTTATAACAATTACTAATGCTATTTAAACATTTTTTTCGGATCGGGGACCAGACATAAGAGAACATGCTCCGAAACAGTTAAATTTGTAAGAATGACTGATGGTAAACTAATGAGAAGGAAAAAAAAAATCTTTCCAGCACGGACTAACTAAAGGGAAATTTTTTTAGGTAAAAAATTACTGCTTGTAGTCGATCTCCAACTTT
Source organism: Parasteatoda tepidariorum (assembly GCF_043381705.1). Classification (NCBI taxonomy): domain Eukaryota; kingdom Metazoa; phylum Arthropoda; class Arachnida; order Araneae; family Theridiidae; genus Parasteatoda; species Parasteatoda tepidariorum. Next base: position 91,877,587 of record NC_092211.1, on the reverse strand, counting down.
CTAGCACAAATTGTTCCGGAGTTACAACAGATACGACATAGCTTTTAGATACCGCAGACAAACATAACCATCGAATAAGCACAAAGTATATTCTTGTTCATTGCTACGCATTCCAAAGTCTCTCTCTATTAAAAAAAATCGTACGGTGTTCAACTTTACCTTACATTTTTGTTTTTCTGCAAAAATATTATGAGACTTTGAAACTAGAATTGACGAAACTATGAAAAAGTTATCCAAGTAATACAATGGCATATAAAAAAATGTTATTCGATTTTTAGTTCAAGAATTATCAGCTGTTAAATTTGTAGTAAAAAATGCCAGGTGAGGCGATTGACAGCTTGCGACTACAGAGTTGAAATTTGACTAGTTGAAAGTCCATTTTCATTCATTTACTTAACACTAGCTCATTTTTTTTTTTTTTTTTTTGAGATTCTAATTATTGCGAATTTTAATTGGTTCTAACGAGAATTTTTTTCAATTTCTTTTGCTTTAACTAATGACGGTTTTACCATTGTTGCAGAAAATTTTATTTTTCCTGATGATCTTCATTTTACAAGCTCCCGCTTTATTTGATGTCAAAGGATAAAAAATGAGTAAATGTAATTAAAAAATTGAAAAAGCTAGTAGATATTGCCTAAAAATCATAACATTCAAAGTTTTTTTTTTTTAAATTAAAAAACCACTATAAACAGATAAGATAAAATTTAAAAAACCACAAAGAGATAAAATTTAAAAAACCACTTGCAATTTGAACTCTTACATGATATGAAGTTACATATTGTTAACAAGTCTCGCATTCAATTTTGCTAAGTTAAATTTTAGTTTTTTATGTACATAAGCATTTAAAGTATCGAAAAGTGATGAACACATAAGGAAAGAAAGCTGTCCCCGCTCAGAAATCGGTTTAGGAGAAGGGTGTGAAAACTAGAAACATATTGTGTTATTTTATAAAAGAAACTTCTTGAATGAAGTCAGGGTTCAACTTTTTTTACATCGCAGTGTAATCTAGCTTAATAGTACCTATAGATCCCTAAACAAACTTTTCCTTTATTTCAAACAGACAATTTATGTTACGTTTCATTTGCCGTTGGATTCAATTCAGTAGGATCGTGATTTTTTTTATAATGATTTTTTTTAATGATTTTTTTTAGATCTGAATACAGCCGGAATATCTGAGAAACCTGCTATGGCGCACATGATTTCTAAAAAATACGACGCTGTTCAGCACTTCCTGTTCAGCACTGGTAAGTCATTATTCTCTCAACCCGAAGTATATCCTTTTAAACGGCCTCTAATTGAGTCAGAAATTATCATTATTAGACAGGACGCAGTAGGTTGAATGATGCAATCTCCTATTTTTAATTTTAGCTAGGTTCAAAAATTTCTAAATACACGTGAGTAAAGGATTAGTTTGTTCATTAGTTAAGATTCAGCAAAAAGAATTTTTCAATTTTTTTTTAAAATACCTTTTTATTTAATAAATTATAACTGATAATTCAAAGTGATAGTATAGTATAAATAAGTGATAGTATTCCCAATCTACATAATGTTTCTAAAATACATTAATAGCAAAGGGGGAAATTTGACATTGTATACAATGTCCAGGCAATGCAAAAAGACAAAGAGTGAAATATATTTATTTCATGTTGCATGCTCAAAATACTTTCTTGTACTTCACAAGAAAGGTCGCGGTTATCGGCTTAACCGGGTAATAAAGATGTATGGACCATTGTTCAGTAAGCACTTGCTCGGTATTCCCTTCATAGATGACCATTGATCGGTATTTCCCATAGATTTGTTTATCATGGTATACATGACTCCGTTACTCCTTAACTGCTGTCTTCTCCCTAGAGGGTCATAACTTAGCATTACATACACTGATGTTTTTTCCCAGTCGACTATTATTAATGACCCATTAAGTCTCAATAATATGGGATAATGGTATGTTGCAATGACGCTTGTTCACGTGAATGTTACGTCCATATTACATCATTCTTAACTACCCATCGTTTACTTAAAAAGATTATCCTGATTATTCAGAATTACCAAACCATTATTATGTAGAGGAACTGCTTGAAGTTTGTATACTATACACAAGCGGTTTTCAAAAGATGTCACACAGAACCCTAAGGTTCCGTGAAAAAGTTCACCAAGAATTGGAACATTTGTTTTTTTACCAGCTATGATTTTTGAAACTTTTAATTATATTTATATTCAATCTGATAAACCATTATTGTTTTAGTATTGGTTTTTTATGAACTTATTTTAGTAAAATGCAAGTAAATATAAAAAACAACAACATTTAAATGCATGTACGTGTTACAGTAAATGACCGAAATCAAGAGGTGAATGTCGACAATCACATAGTCGCTTTGGTGAATGTCCAAAATATTGGTTATATCCTATTATTTTGCTCGTAGATATTATTATATTTTAATATTTGCTGAGGAAAAACATCAGTGTTCGGAGTGTTACATGCATACTGGGCACTTGACCTCAAAGCACTTAGGGCACTTAACTAGATCTTTATATATATATTTCGGACATTTTCCAAAGCTACCGTGTGATTATCAACATTCACTCATTTCGGTCATTCACAGTTGCTTCAACAATTTCTGATTCCTTTATGTTCGCCAAAAATATTCAGGCAGTTCAGAGTTTTCCTAATTTCGAAACCACTTCAATTTAGATAATACTAATCTAGTATTTATTAGACTTCGATAAGTTTCAAAATCTTTTTAGTGATAAAGATAATTTTACTATCCCTTTTTTAGTAACAAAAAAAATCATATTTTATAGTATCAAGTTTGATTGAATATTGTACCTTATGATAAGGAAAATAAGGCATAAATGTATATATGATTGAATGATAAAGACATGTATTTATAAACGAACCTTATTCACCATTTAATGAAATGACCAAATTTATTAATAAAGATACATCGTTCCATTTTAATTGCTTATTTTTTGTCCTTTTCTTCTCAGCCCTTAAAGTTTATACATACACCAGAATTAGACTAGATTCCGCTAGATTAGATTGCATACACCAGAACTATATTCAACACTGTCTGACATGAAACCTAATTTTAAAATAAAACAATGTTTTCTCATAAAATAGTTTCTAAATAATTAATAGTTAATTGATATGCTCATTTATAAAGTGGGTTCCGTTGATGTGCAGAGTTTGATGTAAGTGTGAAGCTAATTTGGCGAAATTGATAGTTTTTAAGCATGTTTCAAAGATTGAAAAACAATATTGTTCTTTAAGAAGTTCAAGTTTTCTTAAAAATTTTGTTCTTTGTTCCTTTAAAAATAAATTTCGAATTCTCATTCTAATTGCATTAAACATCAATATACGTTAAGTGCTTAATTTTATCTGCATGAAAGTGGAAATGTTTAATTCAGTTATCAGAAAAACTACATTACTACAGCTACAACTACTTTGTTACAACTGTGGTTCACTAAGACGAATTTTTTTTTTAAATGTAGTCACTGCAAACTACTTTGGAATTAGTGAATACTTTGCTACTTTAAGGCGACGAAGTTTGCTGGAGAACTTAATTTAAATCTATGTTCAAAATGGTTTTGAATAAGAAATTGGTTCACATTAATTAAAAGAGAATAACTAAGAAATATTTATTAATGAGCCAGTTGGTTATTCCAAATTTTTTTTTTTTCGAATTTGTTGATTTCACTTCCAACGCTTTATGACTTTTTAGACAGCGAATATTTAATTTAAGATAAACAAAATTATCAAATAATTGCTATTTTGTACTGCTTAATGCTTTTTCTAAAATTTCCCCTGAGATATTAAATACATCGAAAATACGTTCCATTTCTTCGAAATAACATGTTTGCATCACAAGTGTGCATTCCCGTTTGAAAGGGCGACGAAAGTAATTAATAATCTATTTTTCGTAATGACTAGTTTAAATAGTAGTTACACGTGATTTTAATTACGTAATTTCCGTTAAAGGTCAGTTGCAACAGCATTTTCCTGCGCACCCATCAAATTCAAAAAATTAGAGTAGGTACTACTGTGTTTTTGGATTGCTCACTACATTAAAAACTACGAAAAAAAGTAGCGACTACAGAACTATGTATTTGTAGTTCTCTATTTCCAACCACTGGTTTCATGCTTTTTTGATCAATAAAATGCTATTTTTGCAGTTTCTTCTTCTTTCCTTTAGTTTCGTACAAAAACACATTCATTTCTTTTTTAACTGTTAGCATTTGGTGGGAAAAATAACATATTTTGTGCTACGTATGAATAAAGTGAAAAACAATATTAGTAAAACACGCATAAAGTATGGGACATATTTAGTTCCATAAAGCAAATACCTTCCTCAGTGTCTCAACATAGACACTGAAGAAGGTTCTTTTCTGTACTTTTATTTATGTTGTTCAATAAATGAATGTGTTTTTCAGAGGCTGACTACGCGGATCGTATAGGCCGTATACATTATCCTCTCGCCATTGTCTTTGCCTATCTACTCATCGTAAAAGTATTGGGTCCACTCATTATGAAACCATTAAAGCCATTCAAATTAAATGGATTATTGATTGCATTTAACGTCGTCATTATTTTTTGGAATGCGTACATCAGTTACAGCGTAAGTATCTTCCGATTAAATTTAAAAAAATTATCCCCTTGCTAAATTTTTTCCTCCTGTGTTTCTCAACTAAATATAGAAGTTAAAGTAGTTCCTGGATCAAAACAAAATATGAAAATAATGTATAAGGCGCGTGATTGGTGGAAATTTTTAACTGTTTCGTTTTCTCTTTAAGTATTTACCTTAATTAATATTCAGAAAAGAGGTACTCTGATACTATCTGTTCGTGGGGGAGAAAACACGCTTCAAAGCCGGTGTTTGATTGGATTTGCAACAAAGGTGAGGCAAATATTTACATTTGGTCAATAACCTCTGTCAACAGTTTTCTTCTCATAAAATGAATAAACGACTTCTTGTCCAATAGAGCGGCAGTGGACAGATCGTAAAAACACGGTTCCCAGTAAAAGTTAAGCATCACTGACTGCGGTCAGTTAGAGGGTGGGTGACCACTTTGATCAACCTGCGTTGAGACCGAGGGTGCGCGGTATCGGTCCTTCTTAAACTTTTCTACCGTAAAGTGCTCAACATCGAGAGTAGGTAGTCGGGATGCCACAGCAGGGGAGCTATCCCCTCTGCAGAGGATCATCCTCAAGAATGTTTCCCATACCGTCAACCATAGTCTATTGTGCAGCTCTAGCGTGACGCAAATAAAATACGTACCTATCAATAGAGAAAACTTCGGGGTTATTTTAAAAGTTATGGTTTGCATGAAGCGTAGGTATAACTTTTCCATGGGGGTCGTTCAAAAATTTAAAATTAACAAAGTGAAGTGAGGTTAAATTCAAAACAGGTGTCTAATATTTATCCTTTACAGGTTTTTAAATGGAAATTGGTAACGTTTAACTATCCAAAGCTTTGTAATGTAAATTTAAAATTGAATTTTATTTTCAAACTGTATTAGAAAATCTATTAATTTAATATGACACCATGAGGATAAATGAAATGAACGTTGGTTTTCTATCAATTATCTGCAATAACAAAAAACATGTATTTAAAAGTAACTTTAGTTTACAACATGATTTTTAAATTTTTTTATGACTAATAAAATAACAAGACTTTTATAAGTTTTCTGTTTTAAATCGAACTGAAGCCAGTGTATGTTCTAATTACCCCTTGGATGTCTTACTAAAAAATTTCATTGCCAAAACTCTTACTATAGTAAATCTTTTGATTCGAAGCAAATAGAAACTTTATTTTAGTTATCATTCTTTCTTTAAAAAAAAACAATTTACGTTTATTTTGTATTAATTTAGAAAAAATTTCTTTTTAAAGATAAATTCGCCACCTACCGTCGAATCATTTTGGAATCAATCCATTTCTAATAACCCCTTTCGTTTGAATCCTGAAAAAGTTTAGGTTTGAATCCTTAATTTACTTACAATTTCCTTGTTAAAAAATATTTTCGATTTAATAAAAATGTTCTAACAAAATTCTAGGCAAGATAAAACGTTGATTTAAGGGACATTTGATTGGTGTCTCTATTTCTATGCAAAGAAAAGGTAAGATTAGAATTTTAGATAAAACAAATGTTATCTCCCATCTCTGAAACTCATTCAACTTTAAGGGAACACCCATTGATTTTAAAAATATATGACTAATCATTAATTAGTAACTTTTAAAAAGAGTATACAAGAGAATAAAAAACTTATTTTACAGCTGATAACAGTTTTAATGAAATTTTGTATGACAAATGCTTTTTAATTTTGTCATTAGTTATTTAATTTCAGTTGTGTTCGGTATAAAAATAATTCAATGCAACTAAATTATTGCCAGGAATAAACGTTAAATACTATAAAAAGAATATTTTTATGATCTTATTTTTAACTTGGAATTTTTTTTATTGAAATACATTTGTTATATATATTGAAATTTTTCGTACATCGTACGACTTATCTTTTTTTTTTAGGTATATACGTGTTTCACGATTTTTATATATGCAACATTAGCTACTTTGTTTCTTTCATTTTGTTTGCTTTCTCTATTATTTTAACACCAGACTTTGATTTTAACTCCATTTGATTGCTTTTCACTGAGAACGCAATACCATTTGTTTTTAGAGTAGAATAGTCATTTTCATCATTTATTGTGATATTTTGTATTTTGTTTTTTTAATATAGATATAGGACTGCGTAAGTTTTATTAAAACTGCTACAGAGGATGAATATAATATATTGTGAGTCTTAGATTTGTATAGTGCTTTTCTTTTCAATCAAAAATTTAGTTTATTCCAAATACATATTTCCCAGAGAAGAATATAATGATAAATACTTGTTTCGAAATTTGAAATATCGGATTTCTAAAAAAATAACTTTTGTTTTATTTCTCTTAAAGGGATTTTCTATTGAAAATTAAAAAAATTATCATTTGTGATTGATAAAATTATTTCCTACAATCATTACGCATGTTTCTTCAAATCAAAACTTCTGAGCAATTGCCGTTGTTTAAGCTCAAATTTAAAAACTTTGTTAAAACTGTTAAATTTAAAACCCTAAAATGTACGAAATTATTAGTAAAATGTAATAGCTCAAATTTAAAAACTTAAAATGTACGATTGTATCTAATATATATATAAAAAAAACACCTTACTTTAGTCTAAAGTAAATTTCCTTTGCAACCCAATTTCATTGAATATAATATTGAATTTAAAATAACTTATTTCATTTTATGTATTTAATAACTTCATTTTTAATTTTATAAATAACTCAAATACGTTAATTTTATATTATACATTACGTTAAAGTATTTAAATAAGAACAGATTTTCAGTTGTCAACCGGCAGCTTATTATTTTTGTATATTTATTACTTTGATGATAGAATACAAATTTATTTCATTTTCTTAAACAATTACGCGTTTAGAATTACTACTTTTGTAAAATTTAGCATCTTTTTATTTTTTAGAATTATCATTTCGTAATAATTATAACAACATCACGATTACAAAAACCATAGAGAGAACCAACTTATGAAATATATTGCAACTTTAAATCCATTCCAGTTTTAGCATTTACATACATCATCTGATATATATAATTCTCTTACATGGCTCCCAAATTTTGGCTGTATTTCTTTTCCGCCGGTGGCAACGTTTGCTTTGTTTTGTTTACGTTTTAAAAAAAAACACCAAAGCATTCTGCCTTTAAATGATGTGTTTCTGATTGAAGAATTAAGGATGGATTTAAGAAGAGCTGTGAAGTAGTGGCTCCCAAATTTCGCTGTATTTGTTTTCCGCTGGTGGTAACGTTTGCTTTGTTTTGTTTACGTTTTGAAAACACCAAAGCATTCTTCCTTTTAATGATGTGTTTCTGATTAAGAATTAAGGATGGATTTAAGAAGAGCTGTGAAGTATTATTGCAATAACAGTCGTCGAAGAATTCTTAGAGAGAGTGAAACTTCCGAGGAAGCCAGCTATCGCCGTGCCAATCGCGTAGAGGCGGACAGGTTGCGACGTGCAGCACGTGATCGTGGTATCGGCATTTGCGATATAGCGTTACTAACGGAGCATGATTGCGGGTCGATGACTGAAAATTGCCAATATTGTTCTGCACTGTATTGGAAGAAGGAGGAAAACTGTAGCAAACGTTATAAGAAATGTTGCCATGGTGGTAAAGTACAGTTGCCAGATCTTGGCACTCTTCCTTTTCTACTCCAAGATCTTCTGACCGGCAATTCCTCGGACTCAAAAAATTATCGATCTCACATAAGGGAATACAATGCTGCTTTTGCTTTTGCTTCTATGGGAGCCCAAATAAAGGCCCCTCCAGGAACTGGGCCATAGGCCATACTCTTTTCGAATCCATGACCAGATCTACCATATGGTGTCCCACTTTATGCTGGCAGGGAAAACAATTCTGGATACCGACAGTTATATATATATATATGACTCGAGCAAGGCTACAGAGAGAAGAAAGGGAAGAAACGAAGGGTGTTCAGAAATCGTTATGAAAAAGTTGGATGATATGTTGCGTCAAGTAAATCCCTTTGCAGATTCTTTCACCAAGATGCATCAAATTGTTCAAAATAATCTAACAGTTCCCGTAAAGATGGTTTTTATGGAGGATGGCAACCTGTATCTGCGGAGATATAACAAACCTACAACTACAACTGAGGTTGCTGATGATATCATAACAAAATGCATGATCCATGGGCCGTGTGGCCCTTTGAATCCTAATTCCCCGTGCATGAGAGATGGGGAGTGTTCAAAAAAATTTCCTAAGGAATTCAATGAATGTATTGAAGAAAATGCTAACGGATACCCTGTATATCAGCGTAGACCAAAAGAGCCTGTCAAAGTGGGAAAATATGAAATAGACAACAGATGGGTTGTCCCATACAATCCCTGGCTTTCTAAGAAATTTAATGCACACATTAATGTAGAAGTATGCGCTTCTGTGAAAAGCATTAAGTACCTCTACAAATATGTCTACAAAGGTCATGACTCTGCTTCTATCAGGCTCACAACTGAAAGCGGAAGACTTGACCATGATGAAATAACAACATTTTTAGATGGTAGATATGTAAGTGACTCTGAAGCAATTTGGTGTTTAAGTGAATTTAATATGTCTGACAGATCTCATACAGTCATGTGTCTGGTAGTTCATTTACCACTCCAGCAGCAAATGGTGTTCATTGGTATGCAAGAAGCTCAGGCAGCAGAACAAGCTGCTATGAAGTGTACAACCTTGACAGCTTTTTTTGATTTATATAAAACGGATAATGCAGCTCACAGCTACACTTACTCTGACATTCCCATCACTACGTTTTTGACAAAAGTGGAACAAAATGGAAGAGGCGCCAGCGAGGATCACAGCAGGTGATTGGAAGAATGCCTGTAGTTAGTGTTCAGGACAGTAAAAGATTCTATTTAAGAATGTTGTTACTCAGATGCAAAGGAGTCGTTGGTTTTGAAGATATCCTTACTGTGGACGGAATGCTGGGTACTTCTTTTCAAGAAGCATGTAAGAGGACAGGACTTCTGGAAGGAGATGAACATTGGAACCAGACATTTAGTGAAGCTGCAGAAACACAATTTCCTAATCAGTTGCGGATGGTGTTTGCCATAATATGTGCATTCGGGGAAGTTGAAGATATTCCTCAACTTTGGGAAACACACAAGGATGCTCTTTCTGAAGATTTTATTCATATATATGCTGGGAGTGCTGGCATACAATATGCTTTATCAGAGATTGATAAATTGCTGCAATCATACAATTTAAATTTGGACAAGGTGAAACTTCCTGCAGTTTCATTATCACTGTTTGGCCCATCATCCTATGATGCTTTACAAGAACAGGAAAATGCAGAAATATATAAAAAAAAACTTAACACCGAGCAGAGAGAAGTTTTTGAGACAGTCTCATCAGCTGTTTACAGTAATAACGAAGATTCCTCTAAGTGTTTTTTCTAGATGGACCTGCAGGAACTGGCAAAACGTTTCTTTACACTACTCTTTTGCATACTATTCGAGGGAAAGGGGACATAACAACACCCGTTGCTTCAACAGGCACTGCTGCAATTCTTTTGAATGGTGGCAGAACCGCACATTCTGTCTTTAAAATTCCTATCATATTAAATGCTACTTCCAACATAAAACCTAAGAGTAAAGAGGCAGAAAGGTTGCTTAAAACCAAATTGATTATCTGGTATGGAGCCCCAATGACTCATGCTCATGCCTTTGTCGCTGTCAGAAGATTACTATGTGATATCACACAATGTGAAGAATCATTTGGAGGGAAAGCCATTTTGCTTGATGGGGATTTTCGTCAAGTCCTACCTGTTATTTTACGGGGGTCGAGATCCTTGACTGTGGCAAGCTGCCTTAAAAACCATCATCTTCGGTCAAATTTCATACAACTGACTCTCACACAAAATATGCGAGATCTGGATACAGAAAAAGAGTTTTCGAAGTGGCTTTTGGATGTTGAAGATGGCAAGGATGGGGATATTTTAAATCTCCCTGAAATCTGTTATCCAGAGCTTCAAGATCCCATTGCACTATTGTATGGAGATATCGATTTTAAAAATTTTACACCTCAACACTTAAAAGACAGAGCTATTTTAACAGCTACAAACGACATATCTCAGACCCTAAATAATCAAGTCCTCAGTATCTTGCCTAATGATGAATTTGTATATGAAGCAATGGACAAAATAATTAGCGATTACCCCCAAGACCAGCTAACTTACCCAGAGGAGTTTTTAAACTCTTTAACCCCTACAGGTATGCCTCCACATAAAATTTATCTAAAAATTGGGTGCATTGTAATGCTCTTGAGAAACTTGGCACCATTGCAAGGATTGTGCAATGGCATCAGACTGATTGTCACAAACCTTCAAGGAAATATAATAGAAACTAAAACTATTGATACCGTCAACAAGACTTTTTTTAAACCTCGGTCGCCGATGGTTCCTTCCGACAGCAACATGCCGTTTAAATTTAAACGGAAACAGTTCCCCTTGAGGTGAGCGTTTTGCATGACCATCAATAAATCCCAAGGACAGACTTTTGACAAAATCTGCCTGATGCTGTCTAAGTCAGTTTTTAGTCACGGCCAACTATATGTTGCCCTGTCCCGTGTGCGTTCTTTTCAATCTGTGACTGTAGTAGCTCCAAGCCGAAGGATTTACAATTGTGTGTATAAAGAAGTTTTGGATGAGCAATGATAATGCATATAGCAACACTATTACACATTTTTACATTAATGTTTTCTTGCTATACATTGCTATTTCTGCAATACCATTTGCTTTCATTACAAATTAAATTTGTTAATAATCTCAGCTAGACTGCAAAGTGTATGTCGAGTGAGCGAAGCGAGCATATGATTGCGAAGCAATCCCAGGGGAACTGCGACAGCAGCTCCCGGGGGTTGGCGAGCGATAGCCCCCTAGTAATATATAATTGAATTAAATATAATCTTACCACCAAATGAATTCTTTGAGGGTGGTTTTGGAACCGATTCGAAAACTCCATTTAAAATTAATTAAATTATTTTCACAACAATGTTTCACGATGTATAGAAAGAAATTATTAGTAAAAACCGTATAAAATGTTAATAAAAAGCAAAATGGAAGAGTTGCAAAAAAGCAAAATTGTACAAACAGAAAGTTTGTACAAAATTTAAGCTCGTTAAAGTTTCCTGACTGAATGTCAAGAAAGTGTCTGATTTGAGAGTCTTCTTTAAACTAACCTATAAGTTAGGAGCCGCGTCCTTCCACTGGTTGCATCTCATTTTAATCCTAAAAAGGGGACCAAAAATTCTAGAGAATTTTCCCTGTAAGGCATTTATAACCAGATTCAAAAGTTATCTTCTCCTACATACTATAGATACGTCGCATTATCTCTTAAAAATGATCCTAAGCAGTTATCAAGATAAATATAGATAAAGTAGCGACGCTGTGAAAATTTTCTCATCATAAAAAGGCTTACTTTCTAAGTAAAGGACAGGCTATCGTCAAGAGGATTGCTTCCTTGTTAGTGAAGAACAAATATTTTATATTTTTGAACAAGTAAGAGGCTCATATCGATGTTCTATAATCATTTTTTAAGTTTTGTTTTTAGTTTTTATCTAATGAAAACAATAAAAGAAGCAGGGAGAAAAAATTTAAATTTTTATTTTTTTTAAAAAATGAGTAGTTCGCGAGAATATTTAAAATTGCAACTTACAATTGGGTTTTTGAACCTCTACCTTACCTACTTCCCTGCATGGATATCTAAAGTTTTTCGTCACCTTCCATTAATCTTAAATTCTTCTGAAAAGGTACGAAGAGAGGGAAGAAACAGAAGAAAGGAATACTCAAAATTAACAAAACTTTCTTTGTTTTTGATGACACCGTTTCCTCGCATGTACTCCGAGCGAACATTTCGTCTAAGTGACAACTTCTCCAAGTGTAACTTCTTCAAGGTAATGAATTTAATCAATAGTAAATAAAAATATTTCGTCATTTTAATTTTTTCTAAAGAAAAAAATATTTTCCTTGTAGTTTTCTAATAATCACTTTAACAGCTGAATCAATGCCATCCTATCAAAACGAGAAGGACAGACAGATAAATTACGCGACCACCACTCAAACCATTATTTTCGATCATCTAGTCTCCCTTTCGAGAAACATTTTGGTCATAAATTTGAGAACATGATTTACAGACGAAATGATTCTCAAAACTGACAAAATACAGCAGCACAAGGATTACTGAATCAAGAGTTTTACTTTTGAGGGTAAAGACGAGCGATTATTAAAAAGTGTTTCGTGGAAACCTATAGGGTTCGGTGAGTTAACATTTCGATCATTTACAGGAAATGTTTCAAGTGAAATTGCAGCGGGTTAATTCCTGCATCCGGCAAACTGCTTTTCAAACCGATAGTAATTTCTAGAAACAAATTGAGTCAATCTCTTACATTCATTTGTGCATATTCATGCATCATTTTTATAAGAAAAAGTTTTTAAATTGTTCATAAATTCTCTTATGGGAAAAATATGTTGACGATGTCTTAGTAGTGACTTTCTGACGCCAATATTTAATTTATTTCCGAAACGAATTTTACTTTACCTTTTTTAGATGTAATTAAATATCATTCTTTTCACTTCTGTTTATCCGACTCTTTGCATCCTCATGTTAATTCTAATCAACCTCAGAAAATTTCTGCATGTCATATTTTTGTTTCCTTTTCTCTTCTTTAAACTCCGAACTTTATCTATAGTTGATTCAGCGACCTTCTAATCTTTAAGAGAGAGATGTTATAAAATTGCTGATCTACCGTCCTTTTTAGGCCTGTTTACGAAATCTCTTAAAGATCCTATTAGCTTGTTTAACCGTTGGGGCATTTGCCACATTCCTTGTCAAGGCGACGTTAACTACATTGTACAAATTAGACACGCTTTAATATGAACACGATGTCCATTATCAAGAATGCGAGAAAGCATCAATTGTTGGGATCTTTGGCATAAATTCAATTTCAATAATTCCAAAATTATGTCAACCCTAATCACATCAGCTTGTTTTATTCATATGAATGCCCTTGTTAACGGCATTAATTCTTCACAACCTCTGCCTGGCTCGTGGAATTGCATTTTAGCCTGGTTTACCCCTTTCGGTCACTATGGTATTTTACGGTATAAATGTTTAAACAAATTACTTTTTCAAAAGTTTGTTACTCTAAAACTATTCGACCGATTTCATTCCAATTGCGTAGCTTAAAACTACAAAGTTTAAAAAGTGTAAAAGTTAAAACCATTTTTCGACCATTATATAATAAAATTTTAAAAAAAATTATAAAAAAATTAAATAATAAAATATAATAAATAATTATTCGAAAACAGAATTATTAAATAGAATGAATAATTATTACAAATAAAGAAATAAAAACTACTCTCAAAAACTAAAAATATTCTGTAATGAGCACTCATAGGTATAGTTCGTTCAGTAGAACTTCCTCAGTTCGTTCAGTAGTCCTCCTCGGACGCTGAGTTCATTTCAGAGCGGCAGTAAGAGGAGAAACATCTCCGCGCTTGAAATTGAGACAACCTTTATTACGTACCAAAAGCAAACAGTGAAGTCTATTATACCTTTCGTTACTCCATTATTTTTGAAATGTAAATTTTTAATTTTAAATCATTATCCTTTAAATAAAAATTTCAAACTCTATGTAGAAAAAGGTACTTTTCAAGGTGACAATAGCTGCTAGATGCTCAAGTCATTAAGTGCACAAAATGTAAAAATTGAATACCCTGAATAACTTTTGATCTAATGATCGTATTTTCACGTTTCAATCTTAATGATTCGAATTAATATATATGCTAATTCATTAGTGCAGATAACTTATTTAGCTATGAAATCAATCAAAAGAGGCACTTTTTCTGAATAAGCATGCATTTCTTCGACGGAATTGAATTTTTGACCCTTAAACTAAGGGAAGTGAGTAGACGAGATATACTGAGTAGGGCACGAAATGCTTATAAAGAAGAAATCCAAGTTCATTCTTAATAAAAAGTTGATTATTTCAACTTAAATTTTTTTTTATAAATTACATCATCTATATATATAAAAATGAATGTGTGTCTGTCTGTTTGTCCTTTATAGACTTCTAAACCATCCGACAAAAAGCTATGAAACTTGGCATACTGGTAGTTCAAAACACGAGAAAGGTCACTGTCGACATTAGAACATTCTGCAAAAAGCCGTTCCAGCGGTATGAGCGAAAATCGAAATGGAATTTTCTGATTGGTTAAAAGTTAGCCATTGTTTTAAATTTTGCTATAAACGATTCTGTTTTCAAATATCTTGAAGATGACAACAGTGATATTTTCTATCTTGTAGCTCTATTCATTTAGATAGGTAAATTACATACACTTTAATATTTAATTATAATTCGCGCAAGTTTCTTTATGTCAGGTGAGCACAAGCAAGTAAAAACAGCGAGAATAGATTTCTTAATTATTGGTCGTATCACGGATTTAGTATTCGCGATCGCAACGCTCGAGTAAGCCGTCTAGCGGGAGCCTGTAAATATCAGACATTAATTTATCACATTTTTATTTAGTTCCATCAAAATCATTGACTGAATCAGACGCTATTTTTTAGCAGCAAATAAGAAACAAAATTTCCCTAAGGGAAAGGCCGAAGAGCTTGAAAAAAATCTCCAGAATATTAGTAAATCTTTCAGGAACAGAACACGCCAAACATTTGAAGAAAAATTCCTCAATAATTTTTAATTTCTATTATCAACAAACTTGCAACTGATGACTTCCGATTTCGGATACTGTTACAGATGTGTGTATTAAGGTAAAATGCATTTCTTCTGTCTTCAATTCATTACGAATTAAAGTGAAGTCAACATTGCTTTCGTCATTCCAGTGAATAAATATGAATTCAGAACATACAGAATTGTAATAGTTATAGCATATTCTTCTTCGTTATGGAATAGTATATATTTCTGTATCCATATAATTCGGAAAACAACAATAAAAAATTATCCAAGTTACTTGAAATAGTGCCATTTGTGCTGATTCT
>NC_092211.1:91853528-91861029 GCF_043381705.1 Parasteatoda tepidariorum | reverse complement strand
TTTAATGTTTGAAGTAATATGATTCTTAAAACTATGGAATGTAAAGTTTAAATAGGCCTTTCAGGTTATATCATTAAATTTAGTAAAACTATTTCTCAGGCATTAGGTTTTAACTCTAATAAGAAGATACATATTTTTTTCTGTTTATTTACAAATATTTTTCAGATGTGTTTTGGATGTTCCTTCTTTAAAAAAAGCGATGCCATCTTGTTTTCGGTTGCATAAGAAAGGATATCAAACATTTTTCTTTTTTAAATTTAATAAGCTATGATAAAGAAGGAACGTTACAATGTTACACGCTACATTAAAGACGTCTCCAGAGTAACTGAATGACTGTTCATATAGAAGTCGCAGGTATTAGTCTCATACAACAACGCCCCCTATAGTTCGTTGCAATCGCGAATTGTGAAAACTGTTTAATAAATATCAAGGCAAAAGAAAATTTCATTCAAAAAATATCAAAATAACATTTAATTGGTAATGATGTTTGAAATTCAGCTTAGCAGTATGACGTAATGTAATATTTGCTAGATTGCTTGTATTATTGTTATAATTTGTATTATTCGCGTGACATCATGTTCTGTATTATTCCTACTTTACAATGACTGAAGATGGCAACTTGTGTTATTTTTTATAGGATGTAATACTTTTGTAAGTTGTTTTTTAAGATGTCCAAAAACCTGTGCAATTATTAATACGAGAATAAATTATTAATACGTGAAAATTATTAATATTTCTTGAAAATATGTTTTATTTAATCCCTCAATTATGCCACCAAAGCGAAGTGCCATTGGTCGATCTACAAATCAAGCAAAAAGGAGAAGAGAAGAACGATCTTCAGAAACAAGTGAGCAGAGACAAGCTAGGCAAGAAAGAGAACGAATTCACATTGCTCTAGCTCGATCATTACAAACGAGTGAGCAGAGTCAGCAAAGGAATCGAATTCGCGGGACACAGATGAACGATACATACTGATTAGAATTTGTGTGGTTTCAATTACAATCCCCATTACAATTACAGTCTTCATCCAAGTGTAATTATTGGAAAAATTGATAAAATGTGTACGTATTGTGGTGCTCTAAAATTTAAGAATGAAACACCAGGTATGTGCTGTGCAGGTGGAAAAGTAAAGTTACCAGACTTGCGTTCACCACCTGAACCATTACTAACTTTAGTATCAGGTGAAACAAGTCAAAGAAAATTTTTTTGAAAACTATACGCAAGTACAATCCATGCTTCCAAATGACATCGTTCGGAGCAACGAATATCGTTAGCGCAAATTATATGCCAACATTTAAAGTACAAGGGCAAATTTATCACCATGCTGGATCACTACTACCCTTATCAAATGTTGTTCACAAATATCTTCAGATATATTTTATGGGAAATACTGACGAACAAATCAACAGACAGAGTCAACTGAATATGAGTACTAAACAAGAGATTGTCGCTGAATTACAAAACTTTTTTGAACAACATAATGAATTAATTAAATTATTTAAAACTGCCATTGAACAAATGCCATCTGACGATTACAAAGTAATAATAAAGGCAGATAATTAAAACACCTATTGATAAACATCGAAGACAATTCAACGCACCAACGATCGATGAAGTGGCAATTGTCATAGTTGGTGAAGAATTTAATTCTCGCGACATAATTCTTCATCGTGGAAATGGTGACGTCCAGAAAGTATCAGAAACGCATAGTTCATATGATGCATTACAATATCCCATTCTATTTTGGCAAGGAGAGGATGGATATCATTTTAATATTAATATGAGAAATCCTACAACTAATGTGGACATTAACAAAAGGGTCAGTTATCGAACGATGATTCGTGAGAATGCTGATAATCATATATTGAAATGTGGACAATTATTTCATCAATACATTGTTGACATGTATGCAAAGATAGAAAGTGAAAGATTCCTCTACATACGACTAAATCAAGTCAAATTGCGTTCTGAAGAGTACATCCATTTACGCGATGCAGTTGTAAATGGTGGCAATCTCAGTGAATTTGAAAAAATGGTCATTTTACCATCCACATTTACAGGCAGCCCAAGACACATGCATGAATATGCACAAGATGCAATGACGTATGCTAGTGCATTTGGTAGTACAGATTTTTTCATCACATTTACATGCAACCCAGCATGGGATGAAATAAAGGAGCTTTTATTAACTGGACAATCACCATCAGATCGTCATGATATTTCTGCACGTGTGTTTAAACAAAAATTAAAATCTTTTATAAATTTTATTGTCAAACACCATGTATTTGGAGAGAAACGCTGTTGGATGTATTCCATTGAATGGCAAAAAAGAGGTTTACCACATGCGCATATTTTAATAGGGATGTACAAAAGATAACACCAAACAGAATTGATGAAGTCATCTCTGCAGAAATACCAGACATTGAAATTGATAAAGACTTGCACGATATTGTCTCAAAAAATATGATTCATGGTCCATGTGGCTCACTAAATAATATTTCACCATGCATGTCAGATGGAAAGTGCACAAAGCAGTATCATAGACACTTACTTGCTGAAACTATTACAGGCAATGATGGATATCCACTCTATCGACGACGATCTACCGAAGATGGTGGAAAATCCATTATACTAGAAGTACTCAACAATACTATTGATGTTGATAATCGTTGGGTAGTACCATATTCTCCATTACTACTAAAAACGTATAACGCACACATAAATGTTGAGTACTGCAATTCAGTGAAAGCTATAAAATATATTTGCAAATATGTAAACAAAGGAAGTGACATGGCAGTGTATGCAGTGGAAAATATAACTGCTTCTAATGATGAAGTCACCCAATATCAACTGGGACGCTACATAAGTAGCAATGAGGCTGTATGGCGTATTTTATCATTTTCCATTCATGAGTGATATCCAACGGTTGTTCATTTAGCAGTACATCTTGAAAATGGACAGAGTGTGTATTTTACATCAGAAAATGTACGTGCAAGAGCAATGTCACCACCGCCAGCAAACATTAACTGTATTTTTCACATTACGTAGAAATTATACCTTTGCAAGGACACTACTGTACTCTGAAGTGCCTACTTATTTTACGTGGAATACATCAACAAGAAAATTTCAGTGTCGTAAACAAGGTAGAGCAGTACAAGGCCATCTAAATTTACATTCCACAGATGCATTGGGTCGTCTGTACACTGTACATCCAAATAACGCAGAATGCTTTTACCTAAGACTATTATTAATCAATGTTCGTGGACCAACATCTTTCCAAGCATTAAAAACAGTTAATGGTCCATGTGTGGTCTACATTTCGTGAGGCTTTCCAGAAATTAAGTCTCTTAGAAAACGATGTTCATTGGGATATTTCACTCGCTGATGCTTCTAATACAGTTCAACCACAGTAGATACGCACACTATTTTCCATCATACTAACTAAATGTTTTCCGTCTAATCCAAAGGATCTTTGGAGAAAATATAAAGACTATATTAGTGAAGACATTTTACATCGCATGCGTAGAATAAATGCTTATCCC
Organism: Parasteatoda tepidariorum; assembly: GCF_043381705.1. Classification (NCBI taxonomy): domain Eukaryota; kingdom Metazoa; phylum Arthropoda; class Arachnida; order Araneae; family Theridiidae; genus Parasteatoda; species Parasteatoda tepidariorum. Next base: position 91,857,487 of record NC_092211.1, on the reverse strand, counting down.
AACATTCAATTTACAACAAATATACTATACAATAAAGCATTGATTTTAATTGAGAATGTATGTTTGACAATAGCTAACAAATCACTGACAGAATTCGGAATGATTGCTCAAATAGATCTGGTAATGACATTTTCGATCGTGATATACAACGAGAAACGCCCTTCAATGTTAATGAATTACAAACATTTGTTCGAATTAATCCGCCGAAATTGGTATTAGAACAACGAACAGCATATGGCACAATCATAAATACAATATATAACAGGAGTTGTGGTTTACATTTCTTAGATGCACTTGGAGGTACTGGCAAAACATTTCTTATTTCAATAATTCTGGCGACTATAAGATCACAAAATAATATTGCACTTGCTATAGCATCATCTGGCATTGCAGCAACTCTTTTGGATGTGGATCGAACAGCACATTCAGCACTGAAATTGCCATTAAATATGCAGGTAATTGAAACTCCAACATGTAATATTAGCAAAGATTCTGGGATGGGAAAAGTACTAAGATCATGTCAGCTTATAATATGGGATAAATGCACCATGGCACACAAGAAATCATTGAAAGAACTCAATCGCACATTAAAAAATTTGAGAGGAAATGAGCAGCTCCTTGGTGGTGCACTCATTTTGCTAGCTGGCGATTTTAGACAAACTCTACCAGTTATACCACATTCAACACCTGCAGATGAATTGAATGCATGTCTCAATGCATGAATGCATGTGCAAATCATCAGTGTTATGGCGGTATGTGGAGAAAATATCTTTAAAGACCAATATGCGAGTTCAAATACAACAAGATGAATCTTCTGAACGATTTGCAAAACAATTGTTAGATATTGGGAATGGTAAAATGGAAATGGACGAATCCACACTTTGTATTATATTACCAGAAAACTTTTGTCACGTTGTAAAATCCACTGATGCATTGATTGCCAAAGTTTTTCCAAATTTATCGCAGAATTATAAAAATAATCAATTGGATCTACCAGGAATGCCACCGCATATTTTATCTTTGAAAATTGGTTCCCCAATCATCCTTCTACGAAATATAAATCCACCGCGACTATGCTATAGGACTAGGCTATCAGTAAAAAATTAATGAATAACATAATTGAGGCAACCATTTTAAATGGAAAACACCAAGGGGAACATGAACTACTACCACGCATTCCCATGATACCAACAGATACTCCATTTGAATTCAAACGTCTACAATTTCCTGTTCGACTAGCCTTTGCAATGACCATTAACAAAGCACAGGGACAATCATTGCAAGTATGTGGATGTAATTTGATAAATCCGTCCTTCTCACACGGACAGCTGTACGCTGCGTGTTCACAAGTTGGAAAACCATCAAATTTATTTGCTCTTGCCCCAGATGGGAAAGCAAAAAATTTTGTATATTTACAAGCACTACTAATATAAAGTTCACCATCAATCATCAAATATCATTCATTTCATGATGATATTTAATAATTACGAAATCATTGTTCAATTGAAATTCGTTTGCAATATTGTTTAATATCACAAGTGAAGAAGCATGTTTATTCTACCATTAACTATGTATATCTATGTTTTGTACATATGTTATATTCAAATGACATATATGTAGAGATATTTTTATTGTTAATTTTCATGTATTGTATACATTTGATCATTAATAAATTATGTTTGAGGTATCAAAGCTGCCTTTTCGTTCAAACACAGCAACGTGTGAACGGGTACAGCTAGTTAACAATAAAATAAAATATAAGTCATATTATTAACGTTACCTTCTTTATTGATTCATTGCTTAAATATATTTTCACTAGATTTTTCAAATTATAAAGTCCTTTTAGGATGATATGCGGAGATTTTGGGTACTACAAAATGTTCAGAGAGAGAACAAAGCCATCCAAAAAAAAAAACTATCGTAGGAGATTTATATCGATATGGGGTTGTAATCCTTTGCCGTGTTAAAATAAATAATACGATTTTTGAAAGCTGTTGGTGTTATCTATGAACATTAATTTTTGATAGGTGGTTATAAATGGTATTTTTTATTAAAATTTAATGCATACGCACATCAACTTTTGCAACTGATTGCATGTAATGTTTGTTTTAGTAGATTTGTATCAATTTCAAGAATTCATAAAATGATTTAAATGCTTAAAAGAGTTTAATAATCATACTTTTTTTAAAATGAATTGTTTCTTTCTTTTTAATTTTAGATTTTCAGCTATCTGTACGGCGCCGTAAAAGAAGGGAGGTTATGTTCAGTGAATACGACTGACGAATACTACAATGTATGTATGCTTTTAATCTATAAATTGAATTTCCCCTTATCGCAACATAAATAGGAGAAATAATATAATAATAAATCGGAAAAACGTCTCAAAAAGTTCATACCACTCTTTTCCCCTTTCTGTTAGCATGGTTAAGGGAAAAATCTTGCCTTTTCCCCACATTTCAGTAAGAAGTAGGAATATACTGAATAAGAGATTTGCAGTTACCGTGAAAATAGGAGGGGGGGGGGATGTGCTAGTTTGCGCTGAACTGCTAAAGTTGTTCGGTTTTTTTCACAACTTTTTCTAACAGATAAAAAGACAATTTAGCATATGAGTGGTTACAATTTCTTTTTGTTTTAGAATATTCATCAAGATAAAAATTTAATCCTTCAATGATAAAGAAAATCTTAGTTTCATAATAGTAATTCTTTTAAATTTATGAATTATTGTGATATTAATGTTACTGATTTCAAATCAAGTAATTAGATGATTCGGGTGTGTAAAAAATCATCAATGTGATCAATTGAACAATTATTAAAATACATCATGGTTTATTTATTTATTTTATTTTTAAATTTTCTTTTGTAAATAATATTAACATAAGATTTTCAGACATTTTGCACAGTGTTTGAAATAATTTACAATGCTTGTTTGGTTCATGTTTACAATAAATCGAGTATAAATAAGACTGCAGGGATATTAGAAATTCGTTACAAAATAAAGTATTATTTGTTGTTAAAATATTTTGAGAGGATCCAATTTTTTATTACAATAAATATTTCAAAAAATCTTCTTATGAATTTAATATCTAATAATCTATTTTTAATGTTCTTAAGAAGAAACAAGGACTACAAATCAAAAATGGATAACACTGAAAATTTTTTAAAACGCCCCCCCCCCCCTCCAACTAATATTGATTCCTCAAAAAGTTCCATAAAGTATAATATTAAACTCGAAAAATGATACAAATTTTCAACATTTAAATGAAGTTCAAAGTAGAAGAAAAACTGATCAAATAAATGTCTGACATTCAGTTCACAGTCTGACTCAAACATTTTTAGAAACAAACTGGGGATTCTAAATTAAAGGATGAGTGGAAAAATAAAAATTTTCAAAAATTAATTCGGGGATCGGCTCTGAAATTATTTATTAACTGTTGTTTGTTATTGTAATTATTTCTCGGAAATAGTAGAAATTTTTCCGATTAATTAATTAATTAACCGAAGAATTTATTCTTTAATTCTCGTATTTTGCTGAAAAGATTGAGTTGGGACGAAAAATAAATTTAAGCAACAGACAGATAATTTAGGGTTTGTCCTTGGGAATATCCTCACAAATTAAGAGACTCAGCGGGGAGTTGAGTTAAACAATGTCCACCATCATCTATAAAAGTTACCCCAAAATTGAAACGAGTTAGCACGTCGTTTATACTAGTCAATTGATGGATGTTTAATAATTACAATAAAATACTCCCCACCAGAATTTTATCTGGGATAGAATTCGATCGCATTCTAAGAGTTTGTCGTAAGAGCTGTATTAAATTCAAGGTGGTGTGTGTTAACTGTCCTATGTTACTACTAGCAGACGAGTGTATGTTGTATGTAAATGGTACTGAGATGCTACATCATCATGTATTGTCCGAGGCCTTTTACGTCTCCATCTGAAGCTTGGGATCTGAGTTGAC
>NC_092211.1:91825599-91853028 GCF_043381705.1 Parasteatoda tepidariorum | reverse complement strand
CGCACACTCTACGGTTTCGGAGGTTAAAGCACGCAGTCGCAAATACTAATCCATTGTCCCAAAAAAACTCTGTGCTAACATTCCGATTGGTATTCAAAATAACCACCCTCAACCCACTACCAGGAACGTTGAACTAGTGACTCTAAGTACCAAAAATGGTTAATAGACCAAGATATGGGAACAAAGCTGTTACTAATCATAGTCACTGGCATGCATTTATGCACACACATGCGACAAGTGACTCCTGGGAATCGCCAACGCGCGAGACAGGGAGCTGCAGCACCCTCTTGCCCTCGATCCGGCCGACAGGCCGGATCGAAGCGTGTCCCCCCTCAAGCGACCGTTACAAGAGCGCGTTTGCGAATGCTAGTTATCCCCCTTCATTTAAAAACGATGGGCCAATTGGTATCCGAGAGATAGCCAATTTTATAGTGCCCTTTTTTTAAAAATGAAAATACTCACCTAAGCAATATTTGCTATATATTATTCAAAACGGATGTTTGTTGAAAATAATATAAACCGTTGCCCGCTCATAGCTGCCAACCTTCGGTTTTAAAATGCAAGAGATTCACAACTCTATTAAAAAAGCAATACTCACCTTTTTTTTAAAACTTTTGACCAGCTACCTGATGGTACAATGTTGATTTATTAGTTCCTGTTTGAGAGGAAATGAATATTTCCGACTTATGTTAACATTACACAATATAATATTCATTAAATAAAAACACAATAGAAGTTATGAAAAGAGAACTACACCAAGAGAAATTTCTTTTGCAAAAATACTTTAGCAGCACCTTTTGCTCTTACTGGAAATTCTTTCGAAGTCACATCAGACATGAACGATTTTGTGTTTTTCACATTTCGTATTTTAGAATTTGTTTTACATTCTGCTTCATAGAAGTTAATTAAAGCTGAAACTTGTTCATCCACAGTATATGGGAAAGTGCTTAAGGGTTCAACTTGAAGCTTCATTATCAATAGAAAATGAAAGGAAACTTTTTTTAACAAAGATTTTATACTAGCAAAACATTTTGAAGAAATTTTAGCCAGATCTGTCACTTCAGAAATCTCTTTACAAGCAACAAAAAACTTTTTCACTTCTACAAAAAATTATTTTCTTTCCTCAATCGTTAACGATTCCAATATACTAATGTGCGATTGCACGTAGATAGCTATCTTTTTTGGACAATAGGATTCCGAAAAGGGACATTAATCAATCAACTCTACATTTTTAAACAATTAAAATAAATAAAATAAAGAAATATGATTTTCAGTAGATATGCTTCAGATTATGTATGCATAAGAGGTGAACTTGTTCGCAAGTGTATTAACTCTTTAAAAGTTCGCTGAGGCAAAAAAGAAAAATGCCTTATTAATATTAGAAGATAAGAAATAAAATATTTTTACTTGCCGCTTATACTGTTTTCTTTTTTTTGGACTCTGGCAGTCAGTTTACCGTTCACTTTTCTTTTCTTGGCATTTGAATGACCCTGTTAAACACTTTCTCATCTTTTTTTTCCACTGTTCAAATTATTGCATGACTTTTCTGCAACTTTGGGTGTTTTATTCTGTCTTAGACTAGTAGTTGAACTTCCTTTTTTTACTTCACAGAGAAAGAAGCTCTTAGAAGAGGATCCACTCATCTAAAATTCGACATAAGCATCGACCAAGAGAAGCCACCGAGAAGGGGCATTTCAACATCATGAAGTTAATGAAAGAATTTTAATTTTGCTTTTCTCTTACAACTAAATTCCAGACAGTAAAAAATTACCTGGTCAAGGGGTAATTAAGAAGATAACAAAGTCATCCAACAATAATCAATCAATTTTGAACATATTTCAAAAACTTTTGAGTATCACTTTTAACACCGATCATTACAGGTGCACTAGAGTGCTCAACTTGTTCAATACCATCATTTACAATATTAACCAACCCCAGTACATCAATATTAAATGCTATAACACAACTTGTAATCTTTTTGAATTGATTCATCAAAAAATGTTAATACTAATTGATGGAGTTCTGAGTCAATTGCAATTGAAACGCAGCGTATTTCAATTGATTTCGGCAGTTCAATGGCCATCTCATGTACTGTAGCAGAGCTCTTAGTTCAGCCACAACTATAATTCTTTGCGATATCAGAATCGGGAAACATCTTTTCCAACATCATCGGCTGCACTACTGATTAATAAATTATGCTTTACTAAAAAAGCTGTGAAGAGGCATGTCTCTTTCATAACGGCTTCTTCATTAATGCTCGTTAACAATCTTCTTTGTTGAACCAAAAAGTTCTTTGTTCTTCTGGTGTTTTGTCGATTTAACGTGTCTGACTTTATCAGTTTAAACACTATGCTCGAGCCATTCTTTATATACATCCATCATTACGTACATCATGTGCTCCAAGATTCCACAGAGAAATAAATGGAAATTGAAGAGAATAAGATCCTTGTTAGTATTGTTTCGTTCAGCCATAATAAACTAACAGGATATTCGAATGAGGAAATAGATATTGTTAGTTGGCTTTTACACAAGCTATTTTTTTTCAGCATTTGCTTTCGCAGCGGCAAATAAGAAGGCACGCGATAACGTAACGCGTTCTCACAATAGTAGCTGAATTCCTTCCTTCATTCGTAGAAGAGAGGAGATATCCATTGCTTCACACCGAATGATATGACGTAAATGGAAGAAAAGGTAGGATCATTGCAAGCAGGCTTCCTAAGACGAGCAAGTAGCGATGTCTGACTTGAAGAAAATACGAGCTATCGGGTAAAATGCGGAAATCCTATCTTCTGCACTTAAAAGTTAGCGAAAATAAGTTAAAAATGCGGAAGGGTGGGCAGCGATGGAAATCTTCTGAAACTTGCATTGAAAAATACATAAAAAGAACCGATTTATTTTATCTCATAACTTTTAACTTCCAATTAGCTGTGGTATCTTATTTAAAGAACTAGAAAAATGTCAATACAAATAAAAAAATGAAAGATGCTGAACAAAAACTAAACCAATCAAAAGTTGAATTAGGACTTACCTTTGAGATCCGAAAAATGAAAGAGGACAACCTACACATACAATCTATGAAGCATATAATTAAAGATACATTATACCAAAGATACATTATTGAGTAATGGATTTTGGAAGACAGGACTTTAACCTCTCAGAGAAACATAAATAAATATCTAAAATATATTCATTCTCACCTACCAATATCTCCTTGGAAAGACTATAAAAAAAACTTATACTTAACAGATTAAATTAAAAAAATACATCAGAAACTAATAAATGCCATGGAAAATGATCTCAAGTGGGTATTTTGCATATCAACGTATTTGTAAGGTCAAATTCAACCAGGATCTATCTATCTATCTATCTATCTATCTAAATGATATAATCTAAAAAATTGTTTAATCATTTCAAATTATTTAATAATTTGGGCACACACACCAATACGAAATTCAAAACTCTTGACTGAAGATAGCATGACTGTAAATTTAAATAAAATTTCCTTACAATCTTTCTCACTAATCCACCACTCTAAAGGACAAATACACTCATACTAGCAAATTTAGTTACTCGTTAATTTTGATTGATTATAAATTCCACAATAAATCACAAATTAAACCAATATCAAACTGCGTTCACTAGAGAATAACTGTTATGAAGCGTCTAACTTTATCACAACTCTTAATATTACTTATAGTATTTTTTTATCCAACCTTTAGTTACATACTGTAGCCAACACTTCATAATAGCAAATGATCAAGTTTTGAAAAACTAGAACTTTGTCTAAGTCAACCATTGTTAATGGAGTCGTCAAATCAACACCAATAGATGTAATGCCTATATCTTCAAAAAACAAACTAGTTTAAACTATAATTGAAGAAAAATCTCTTTATGAGAATCTATTTACAATCGAAAATTCTAAAAGATAGAAAATTTAAAAAAATTTATCCAATTATTTTGGGACCTCAGGCAGAATTTTGAATTTCCAGTTAACATTGAAAGCCTTCAAACTAACTGAATATGATGCAAGTTGATGCAAATTTCTGATTTTTCAGAACAATTTTTTTTAAGACAAACAATTCGGATGTCTTAAAGTGTTACGCTCTGTATACTAGTGACAAATTGTACTTAAAATCTGAGTGGTTGCATATACACACACACATGGCTCTCTTTATGAAAATCTTGATTCGCAATAATAGTTCTTTCGAACTTTTTCTCCTTTTCAACTTCTGCTGGTAATTCCAAACAGCTTTTGAAGTAGAGGCTATTCGAGTTAAAAGCATTATCGTTTTTCTAATTCTCAAGCCACAATTCAGACAATTAGCTTAACTGAGCCGCCTTCATTAAAAGAAATCTCCAGAGTCAGCAACATTAGCGGGAGTTTTGTCTAAAGATAAACGTTTTACATTTCTTCAGCATTTTTGGGAAATAAAATATGTTGACAACAAAAGGAGTTCTAGACTTCTTAAAATTTGATTTTCTCCACTTTCACAGAGAGATGTTACTTGATTTAGAAAAAAAAAATTATTGGCTTCAAAAGTATAATAATAAATTCAAAATAAAATTAGACATGTTTCAAGTGCTCAAAAATAGGCACCCATTTTCAAGATTTGAAGAATGGTTTGCTTTGTGTATAAGGCTCCTTTAGTTAAAGATATGGTGCAATGTTAAACCTGCTTTCATGAGAAATGTGCCAGCCAAAAGTTAAAAAGAAATATATGTTGTACCTAAAACATAAATTAACCAAAAACCAATCCAACATTCAACCTAATTTTGCGTTTTTAATTTATTATATTTTTAATTCAAGTAAAAGTCATAATTGAGCTAAGAACAAACTATCATGTTCAACTTTTTTGACTTATAATATCATTTATTGAACTCATAACAGATCAGAGAATGTAGTACATATTTTACATCAAATATTAAGCACTTGTTTTGGGCTACTTATTCTCTATTGATTTGTATAATCATCTTTGCTCAAATTTTCTGGTTAGATTTAGAGGACGGCTTAGAGAGCTGGTGGTATGAATTAGGTATCTGACTTCCTAAAATCGACCACTTGCAGAATTTATAAAAACAATTCATTTTTAGTATTCATTGCAAAAATATTTTTAAACAAACAAATAAGTAATATGAATAGCTGAATACTTACATTCAAAATATTTTAAACTTCATTTTCAGTTACTTGTGAATTATAAAAATTAAAATGTGAAAAGTAGTATTATTTAGGCAACTCTCATCTATAATAATAAATATGCATTTCAAATCACAAATTCATGACTTTTCATTCTTAATTTCCAGCACGCTGTAGCCCAGTTCTATCTAATAGTAATAATGAGACTCTTAAGAAATGACTGTCTGGCAAAACCCCTACACTTAATATTTTCAAGTCATTGCTGTAACTCTAAAGAAACTAACTCTGTCAGCCGGCTATATTTATACAGATAAGGTTAGTGAACATTTTGAAGAATCTGAAAATGTGTTGTCACCAAAATTTAAATAATAAAGTTATACAGTCAAACCCCGCAATAGTGAACATTCAAGGGACCGAAATTTCGGTACACTATAACCGGGAGTTCACTATATCCATTCCCATTCCGCAAACAATTTTAACTAATGGTTCTTAAGTTCTCCCTTTTATAACACATTATTATAACAAATGGCCAATAAAATGAAATACTAAAATGACTTAAAAATAATATGTAGTAACAAAAAATTAGTAATCTTAAGTTAATGAGAGGCTGATTCAATGAAAAATTTGTACATACTTCCGTCAAAGGATCGAAATTTTCCATCATTTTCGGCTTTATATTTGGTGTACACAAGAACTTGTTTAGTACTTTAATTGCTGTTTTGGCGTCAATCATGGTGGGAAGGCTGATTTTTCCGTTTTTTCAATTTCCTCATCTTTATCAGATGAGTAGTCTTTAACTTCAAATTTTTTTAACCTTTTTATCTCAACAATGTTCTCGTCTGCGAGATCTTCAGATGTAACAACAAATTCCGAAAATGTTGCAATGCTGTGTTTTTCAATCCATTTCACTAGAGGCAAATCGTCATCTTCTTCAGTTACACTCTTTAACAAATCAGCTTGACGAAAACAATTACGAATGGTTGTTTCTGTAACAACAAGTCTCCAAGATTTTTCGAGCATTAGTATGGCATTCAGAAGAGGAACATTACAATTAACGCCTTTTACATAATCTTGCAAAATACGTAAAAATTAGGTTTTTTCAGTAATGGCATTTCAAGCTTCGAATTACACCATGGGCTGTACTATACATATTGCGTTTGATAACAGGAAAACAATCTTTAGCCATTCCAAGTTTTCAACATCTTAATGTGCTGTGCAGTTGTTATCAACAGCAACATTTTTCTTTTTTGGGCAGATAGTTCTTTATCCCCCTTTCGAATCTCTTCTTCAAATAGATCAGATGTCATCCATGTTTTACGATTACCGGAATGTTTTTAACATTTTTGAAGCATTTTGACCTTTAAGATTTGACAATTACCAAAAGTTTGTGCTTCTCGGATCCATTCATATTAGCACATACCAGAACGGTGAGTCGCCCTTTTGAAAGTTTACAACCAGAGCACTTTTCATTTTTGAATTTTATTGTTTGGTTAGGTGTCATTTTATAAAATAATCCAGCTTCATCAGCGTTGTTTATTTTTTTCTCTTCGTAGTTACGCGAGATATCATTCCAAAAATTTCTTTTCCAATCCTCAACATCAGATAAGGAAACGCTTCCCGACTCTCCGAAAATTTTTCCTAAAGTTTTGTCGTTCCACTTTTTAAACCTGTCTAACCATTCAAGCACAAAAAAGTAGTCTCATAAAATCGCTTAGTAAATTCATCCGCTTTGATTTGATGCATTTTTCTAGATACTGGAAAATTACAGCTTCTTTGAATGCTAAACCACTTCAGTAATGCTTCTTCAACATCCTTGTGATCTGCTTTTCTCAACCATCTAAATTTGTTTCATAAACAGAAATTGTTAAATGCCTATTTTTCCATATGTCACAAACTGTATACTTGCATAATTTTATTCCCAGCAAATATCAGCTTGGTGTTTTATTAGTTTTCAACTAGTACGTAAACTTTCTTTTTTTACTTCACTGAGAAAGAGGGATCCCACCGATCTAAAATTCGACGAAGAGACAGCCATCGAGTTGGGGCATGTTTTAAAATTTTAAGCATTTCAACATCATACAGTTCATAATTTTTCTTTTCTCTTAGAACTAAATTCCAGATAAGAAAATATCAATTACTGTCTGGTCAAGGGGAAAATTCATTGCAGAAATAGATTTCTGTAAAGCTTAATTAAGAAGATGACAAAAGGCATCCAATAATAATCAATTCATTTAGTACATATTTCAAAAGCTTTTGTGCACTATTTTTTGACACGGAAACACATTTCTGAAAGGGAAGTACTCAACTTGTCCAATACACCATTCGCAATATTAACCCCAGTACAGTCATCTTTAATAATAGTAAATGCTAAAACACAACTAAATTTTATCAATTGATTCATCAAAAAATTTACCACAAAAGTTTGGAGTTTTGAGTCAGAGTCATTTGACCCGTCAATTAAAATTGAAAAGGCAGAGTTTCTTAATCGATCCACAAATGATTTCTGCAGTTCATTGGTCAGCTCATATACTATAGCAGAGCTATTAGTTCTACCACAACTATAATTATTTGCTATATCAGATCGGGAAACATCTTTTTAAAAGGTTTTCCAACGTGATCGGCTGTACTGATTGGTAAATTATGCTCTACTAAAGAAGCTGTGAAGAGGCATTCAGAATTTGTCTATTTTATAATGGCTTTGACATTAATGCTCGTTTGAAAAAAAAGAAACTATCTATAAAAATTTCTTTTTTCTTCTGGTCTTTTGTCGATTTTACGCGTCGGAATATATCATGTTTGACCACCATGCTCGATGCTAAAGTTATTTTTACATATGTTGCAACGTACATCATGAACTCCAAGATTCGATCTAGAAATAAATGGAAACTCAAGAGAATAAGATTCCTTAAAGGCTTGTTTGTATTGTTTCTGTTGTTGACGTATGGCTGTTTTAGGTAAAGGGGGTGCGATTGTTCTTGTTTTCCAGTGGCGCCATCTATGGCCAAGAATTCGACTTCTGCCACACCATACGTCACACACGTTTATAGGGCGGACCCATTCATACATCCACAGATCGTAATTTTGACCTGAATCAGAGAACGATCGATCTCCATTCCAGTACCCCCAGAGGTTTTGATTTGTTAAGGGAACATGGAGGACATTTGCGACTCGACCGATTTAACGTGCATCAGTCACTTTACTACACGGGGAGTCTTCGGTTGTTTTTGTTCGGCCATAATAAATTAATAAGATTAATCAAATGAGCAAATAAATATCGCCATAAACCAATTGCTATTTTGCTTTTACACGAGCTATTTTCTTCCAACGTTTGCTTTCGCACCGGCAAACAGGAAGTCACGTGATAACGGAAAGCTCTCTCACAACGGAAGTTGAATTGCTTCCCTCATTAGTAGAAGAGAGGAGAAATCCATTAGGCCACACTGAACGATGTGATCTAAATGGAAGGAAAGGGGAGGATCACCGCAAGCAGGCTTCTGAAGGTCGTTACAAGAGGAGAGCAGCGACGACGTCTAACTGAAAAGAAAATACGAACTATCTGGTGGAACAGGTAAATTGCAGAGAATCTTATCTTCTGCACTTAAAAGATAGCTAAAATAAGTAAAAAATGCGGAAGGGTTGGCAGCTATGGAAATATTTTGAAACTTACATTGCAAAATACATGAAAAGAACCAATCTATATAATCTTATACTTTTAACTTCCAATAAAGCTGTGGTATCTTATTAAAGAACTACAAAAATGTAAAAACAAATGTAAGATTTTGAACAAAAAATAAACAAATCGTAAGTTGAATTAGGATACCTTTAAGATAAAAAATAAATAAAAGAGGACAACTTACCCATAGAATTCTTGAAGCATATAAGTCAGTGGTTCACAAACTTTCTTGTCCCATAGACCCTTTTATAGTCAATATTTGCCCACGGACACCCCAAGTGAAAAAGCTACGCAAATGCATAGTATAAAAATAACAAATAAAAATTTTTTTTGAAGAATTATTTACTTAAATAAATAGTAATAACTAGATGAACGTGATAAGATTTTGAGTGTATTTATGTCCAGCTCAATACTTGTAAGTCGCAACCGCAAAACCCCTCGAGCACTAATTTCTTGTTTGTTTCTTTTTTTGATGAGGTTCATAAGGTAATAAATCCCCGTTCTACCAAATAGAAAGACAGAAAAGCAGTCCAACAACTTCTGTACAATAACCCATAGTGCGAAATGATAGCATAATCTGTGTTTGTTATCAGAATTTATTGTATCCTTGTTCAAAAATTGGTTTAAGTTCCTCATTTGTTAATATTTTAATGAGCTGCTCCTGTATTAGTATGGATTCATATGTGTTTAGGAACGGAATTTGTTCACGCGTAAAAGGGTTCAACACCCAGTTGAGAATATTCAACTGAAGAATGTCTTCTAATCTTTGCTTCAGAGCAGTTTATTGTTGACAAACAAATCTTCTCTATTTTACAATTTTGAAACTGAGAACATTCTCACTTCTCAAATTTTGTTTGCACAGAAAAATCTTTGCAACAAGCACAGATATTGCTCTTTTAGTTTTAATTAAGTATAATTTGTCACCTTGCAGTTTCAAATTAGTTTCGTTAACTTTTGCAAATAAATCAGTTATATAGGAAATGTCATTTTTTGAGTTAATTTAATTGTATCGAAAATCATTGTCTTTGATTTTCAGGAATTCCAACACTTAATCAAAGAGAGTATAAAATAGATTTAAAAATGCACTTTTAGAAAACCAAGAATTCTATGTCAAGTAGTTAACGATTATAGTTTTCGTCATTTTCCAAACAAATTTGAGAAAATAATCTCTAACTGATGGCATTTCTTTTGATTTCAATCACTGTTTTACTGACATAATCTCGTGATCCATGCAAACGTTCATTAAGAGTTTTTGCGACTAATTAATGCCGATGAATCACACAATGTAGTGAAAATACACTTGGTACATTCGGTTGTTTTAAGTATGCCATAAAATCCCGGCATCTGTTCATACCATTGATGAAGTACCGTCAGTAGCAACAGAAATTATATCACTCAAGTGTATAGCTTTTACATAGAAAAATCTTTTTAATTCAGTAAATAACGTTTCTTACGTATTGGTTTCTAAACATTTAGCAAATAACAATTCTTGGCAAAAATGCTCTTTTACAAATCTTTCATGAAATTGAAGTTAAGCTTCGTTTCCTAGTAAAGTGGAATCGTCAAGCTGTAGAGAAAAAAATTCAGATGTTTTTAAGTACTCACATAAAGAATTTTCTACGCACTGAGCCATTTCTTCAATCCTTCTTTATAATGTAGTTTATTACTCAATGGAATTATTTTTACAATGTTGGAAACTGGCTTGAGCAACATGGTGAATATTACCTCACTTACTGAATGATTTCCTAACCAATCATGTGCAGCTTTTCAGACTTCGCAATCAATAAAGAATCTTTGCCTGCCTAATCAATAAAGTACGCAGTCTATCGTCATCTTGCTTAGATATTGTCCCAATGAGTTATTGCAGTAATGGTGTTTCAAAATATTTTCATAATTTGACTGTTTTATAAAACGTTGAATTTTTATCTTTTTTCGGGATTTTTCTCTTTCTACGGATTTTTATTAAATGCTTCTTAAGATTGAAAGATTTCATTGAATCATTTGACATAGTTTTATTACATAGAAAACACATAGGTAAAATATTATTTCCTGGTGAAGAAATGAATCTATATTCAACATTATGTTTCGGCGCACTATTGTTTAAAGGGGCACAAAAGAACTCATTCCTTGTTATTAACTTATGTAGATAGCGCAATTTAGAACTAGTAAATTATAGGCGTTTGTCAGTGGATTTTTTTTTTTTCGTTTGCGAGGAATTATCTGTTTTTTTAATGTTATTTCGTTACAGTTATTATATTGTAGTTTACAAACTTTTAACTAATAATAACTAAGCTTTAGTAACAATATTAAAGCAAGTTATGCATATCACTGTTACTGCAAGTGAATAATTCAGTGGTAATAAGTTTTGTCATTGTTATTCACAAAAGTTATTACATAACACTCAATACTTAAGTAACATACTGTATTTTAAGCATCCACCTATATTTATATTTTACTCAGGACGTAAAAATCACTATTTTATTTATGGCTATTTATTTTAATTTCCATAATAATAAAAATGAATTAATTTTATCATTTTATATTAAATCTTAAGCGAACCCCTTGACGTTGTTCAGGGACCCCAAATCAATTTTAATTTACCACTGAATGATACCGGGGAACCACTGATATAAGTAAAACAACCAAGGATACATTATTGAGTAACGGATTTTGGAAGACAGGACATTTACCTGCTCAGTGGAACAGAGCTGTGTTAATACTTATTCTAAAAAGAATATACAAAACATTTACGTACTTACTGATCAATATCTCTTACCAGTTTTCTCGGAAAGACTATAGAAAAACTTATATTTAACAGATTATATTATAGTATATTGGAGATAAAAACCTGATTGTCGATGAACAGGCTGGTTTTCGGGAAAATCATTGAACAACTGATCAGGTTACCCAAATCAAATTATTAAGAATGCTTCGGACTATCGAAATAACAATCAATGTTGATTTTAAAAGTGTATATCACAAGGCATGTATGAAGAGCAAAAAATAAATAAAAAACCAGTGAATGCCAGGAAAGATTATCTCAGGTGGATACTTTACATACCAACGTATCTGCAAGGTCTGATTCGACTAGGATCCACTAAATTATATAATCTGAAAAATTGTTTAATCTTTGCAAATTATTTAATAATGGGCACAAGCTTCAAAGCAAAACGCAAAATTCTCCATTGAAAATAACATATCTTTGAATTTAAGGAAAATTAATTTCAAATCTTTTAAACATCAATAAATCCTCCTGATCTAAACAATACTACAATACACATAACAATAAACATACTGTCGTTAATAAGTTGAAATAAATAATGCGGACACCTTTTAAATAAAATCAATCAAATGAACTACAAGTTCTAAAGATGAATGACAGCAAATATAAAACTTTTATCTATAATTATTTTATCTATAATTTAGCATCAAAAACGGATTCTGAAAAATATAAACCTAAATTACAACAAAAACTATATCTGGTTGCCAAGCAACCTAAAGTTAAATTTTAAAACAAATAAATCTAAAGAAAATTAAAGGTGGCGGTTCTGTGAAATATACATACGTTATTGACTTAAAATCTTAAACATACTCCCACCTTGCAAAGTGATGTTATAAATAACACTTTGGAACATGCATTTAGCATTTCTTTAAAATACAAACTAACTCATCTATATTAGTCACCTTTATATGAAACTAATTAAGAAAATCTTCAGTCATTATATAAATAACAAAAAGTTCATTAATCTAAACGTTGTGGATTTTTTATGATTCTTCCCAATCTGCCTTTGATGAGAGAATTCACTTCCAAATTATCAGGCACACCAACGGAATTGGGAATATTATCAACTTTCAAGTTAATTTTCCTTGAAGACTTTTTTAAAACATCCACATTATTCTCTGCTGATAGCTCTAAAGGATAAATTCTTTGGAAAGGTCGGATCCTTTCTCCTTGAGAGGTTCTTAATCTGGCTACTCTAGGAATACTGTCCTTTCCAGGATACAGCTCCAAGACAATTCCAAGAGGCCAATCTATGCGTCGAGCATTATCTTGTTCTATTAAAACAATATCATTGATGTTTATTACATCATTCCTTCTTATTCCTTTGTGCACTAGCTGAGCAAGATATTCATTTCTTAATCTTTGTTTGAGATCTTCATGTAATTTTTGCAAAAATTTTACACGTTTCAACATAGAGGTTCGATTCACAAGGTCTAGATCGGGAATTTCGTTGTTGATGTTACCTTCCCCGTACATAAACGTTGCCGGAGTTAAAGGTACTAATTCAGATGGATTATCGTGAATGTAGGTCAACGGTCTGCTATTTATAACCGACTCACAGTCACAAAAAATTGTAGTTAGTTCTTCATAATCTGCAACAGATTTACCTAACACACGACGCAGAAGAGTCTTAAGCATTCCAACTATCCGCTACCACCACCCACCCCACCATGCTGCTGTGGGTGGAATAAATTTCCAAATTATTTTCTAAGCGGTTGAGTACACTGAAATCTTGTCCCAATCTAAATTTTTTAAATAATTGTTTTCTCCTACAAAGTTTCGAGTAAATGACCGATATTCTACCTGTTCTTGCGATAAATCGTCTGAATGCTTGAATGAAAGCATCGGTAGTGAGAGACCGTACTAATTCAAAGTGGACTGCTCGGTACACAGCACAGGTAAACAAAACGATCCAAGCTTTTTCTTTCGATTTTAGATATAGAGGACCGGCATAGTCCACACCAGACACTTGAAAAACTTTTTGTCTCTTTCTCTTGGAAAGGGCGCAAAAGGAACTTCTACTGGTTTAGCTCGATGACGCTTACAAGTCACACACTTGGAAATAACTTTATTTATTAACTTTTTAGCTTTAAGAATCCAGGATCGCTCTCTGAGTCTTGAGAGTAAGATGGAACGACCTGCATGTATCGTTTTTATATGCTCTTCACGGATTAATTCTAACACAAAACTGCTAGCAGGTAAAAGAAATGGACATCTGAAATTCTCATTCTCATCACGACGTACCAGTTCGGTCTTTACTCTCAGAATATTACTTTTATCTCGAAAAGCTTGTATTTTGGCTAGAAATTTATCATCTTGGAAATGCGTTGTTTGCATTGATTTAAAAATCACACTTTCTGCCTTTGTTAACTCCTCACAGATTAAATTTCCCTTTAACTTATCTTGATGTGAAACATTGTGGACAAAACGTAGAATCCAAGCGACAACTCTTACATTTCTGGTATATGTTGAAAAGTAATATATTATACACCATATTTCCGTAACTTCAACATTTACCATGGAAATAACTACTTGTTTTCGTTTTTCCAAATTTACTTCCTCTTCATTAACAGAAATTTCGTCAGCTGCTACAGGCCATTCCGTGTGAGAAAGATATAGCCAGCTGGCACCCTCCCACCATTTCGAATTGTCAAGTAGTTCAGCAGAGCAACCTCTACTTGGTAAGACTGCGGGATTCATAGATCCGGGCAAATGCCGCCATGGTTTTACCGTAGTCCATTTCCTGATTTCTTGAACCCGATTTTCCACAAATACACCCCATGTATTTTCTCTTTTAAACCAAGCTAATACAGCTGTTGAGTCTATCCAGAAATGAACTTTGTCCGTCTGAAACTGTTTTATTATTTCAATACATAGACGAGCTGCTATTGTGGCACCAAGAAGTTTAAGTCCTTCCTTTTCCTTTTTCCCGCTAGGTGCTATTCTTGATTTACTTTGTATCAGGTGAACTTGAACATTGCTTTCATCTTCTATTCTCAAGAAAACTACTGTGGAATACGCAAATTTACTGGCATCACAAAAGAAATGTAATGAAATGCGCTCGCAACCTTTGTCACAATGCAACCACCTTGGGATTTCTATGTGCTTCAGATATTCAAGCTGACTTAGCCACTTTGAAAAATCTTCTCGTGTTTTTGTGTCAACTTCATCGTCCCAATCAATTTTCGCTTTCCACAAATTTTGTAACCACAATTTTGGCCGTAGCGATACCGGGCTAGCTATCCCCATAGGATCAAAAACTCTGTGTGAGGCAGCTAAAATGCTTCCTTTGGTGATTTTTTCAGGTTTTCTGTCTTTCATATCATGGATATTAATTAACGGAGTATCACTTTGTCTAATCCACTTCTTTCCAAGAATGTTGGTCTCACTAGAATTAGGTTCTGATGGGTTAGTAGACTTCCACCTTCGTAAATCAAATTGTCTTTCAGCCATAATATTAGTAGCAACTTCTATGAATTGTTTCAGCTCTGATTCAGTTTTCACGCTTGTGAGGCAATTATCTACATAAAAACTGCATATTAGTTCCTGTATAATCTCTTTAGGGTATTTTTCATTCCCTCCCATTGCTTCTTCTAGTTTATTATTCAAATGGTATTGAATAGTGGCTCCTAGCAAAAACGGACTACAAGAAACGCCAAACACAACTCTTCGATGACGAAAATGTTTCAGCTGTCCATCTTCTCCATACCATAAGAATCGCAAGAAATTTCTATCATTTTCATAAAGACTTATTTGCAAAAAAGCCTTACGTATATCAGCTGTTACACCAAATTTATATCTTCGAAATTTATTTATCATTGAGGGAATTATTTCTATCAAATTTAACCCTTTCTCAACACAATCATTTAAACTAGGAACTTCTTTTCTCTTAGAAGAAGCATTGAACACTGGCCTGATTTTAGTTGTGCTGCTCTCCTTTATCACAGGTCGATGAGGTATCCCCATGTCTCCTTTTGGAACCTTTTCAATTATTTCCTCTTTCTCCCAGTCCTTGAACACTTCTCCATAGGCATCATACAATTTTTCGGTTTTCAACTTGCGTGTTGTCATTTGCAATCTCTTTAACGCCAAATCATAATTATCTGGCAAAGACAAATGTCCATCAAGCCATGGCAGACCAACTATAAAACGGCAATCTCCTTCAACTTTCACTGCATTTAAGAAATGTTCCATTGAGGCTTCTTGCAGTTCCTCTCTAGACTTTTGTTCTGAAGGATCTTTTATTCCTAAGGAATCTAATCTCCACAGCTCCGAAATATCCATTTCTTTTACTAAAAAGGAAGTAACTAACATTGCGTTGCTTGACGGTAAATCATATTCAGGTGCTTTCCCTGTTAAAGTCCATCCCAGTAGTGTCTATATTGCTACTAATCCACTGGCCAAAACTCTTCGTTTTCCAGTTATAAGTTTTCCTATTACGTCAGCTCCGAGCAGAATTTGAACTGGTTGTGACTCATTTCCGACGTATGACAACTTTATATTCATTTCTTCAAGCTCTTTTAACCAGGGTCCCAAACTAACAGGTGTTATAGTATCACAAATAGATGCTCGATCCAAAGCTTCCATGTTACAAGTCAAATTATTCTCTGAATTCCTTAATCTAATTCTATAACACGTGTGTTCAAATTTATCTGATTTATGACCACCAAACAAAAAGTGTATGCGAGTTTCTTTTCTCAAGGGAACATATTCCATCTTTTCAGCCAAATTTTTTAAAATACATGGTCTTTGTGATCCAGAGTCTAAGACTGCTCTCACCACAATTTCTTTTCTATCAGATATCAGCTTTAGTTTCATAGTTTGAAGGAACAGTTTCGGATCGTACGTAATGTTGGACAGGTCTATTTCAGAGCTTTCACTTTTCTGCCCAGATTTATCAGGTTCACGATTTCTTGTAGCTAAAGATTCACACATTAGTACATGTCTTTAACCGCATACGACACATTTTATAAAAGCTTTGCACTTACGAACTGAATGTCCTTGCATTAAACAGACAAAACAACATTGATTTTCTATAATGTTCTCTCTTTCAGCTAAAGTCATATTTCGAGCGAAAAAGCAATCTGAACTTTTATGTTACCCAGAACAAAACACACATCCTTTCTTCAAATCCTTTACATCTGTAGTCAATAGATTTGCTGCGGTTGGAAATCTTCTTGTTGACAAATCTCTCGCTTTCTTCTTAAAAGGCTGGCGTTTTTCATCAGATCCCAAGCCAAAACCTGACATGACCAAATTAATTCTTTCTTCACCTTCCGTTTCTGTCTTCAGAAAAGCCTTGATGTTTGTTATTTGCTCTTTGGCGTCAACAGATGCAGCGCACGAAGAAATTTGTTTCCATGCTTTCAGAAACTCTTCTTGGAAACAAGATTCTACGTAACACCTAACGCTTCTAAAGCTCTAAGATATGACTCGAGTTTGTCATAAAGAGACGTCGTTGATATTTTTTCATGTTTTTGAACGGAAATTATGAGCTTCAACAATTCCCTAACATAAACTTCGACCAAAAGGTCATCCTTGCCAAATCGGGCTTTGAGGCTATCAACTGCTTTGCTATAGTTTGCAGCGGTTGGCGGAAAGCTTTCTACAACTTCTCTAGCTCTAGATCCAACAGTTGTAGCTTGAATCAGGTATTGAAATTTGTTTTCAGGGCAATATCTATATCTTTATGAATTTGTTCAAATTGTCCCCAAAATGGTAGCCAATCTTTTAAATCTCCACTAAATTGCCTAAGTTCTAATTTTGACAAATTAAACTGCCTTCTGGCACTAATAATATTTGGAGGAGACTCACCGGTTCTATGCGATATAGCTTGAAGTCTCGCCAACTCCAGTTCAGGTTTTATTATATTTTCTCTCTCTTCATAATCTCTTTGTCTCTCTTCATATTCTCTTTGTCTCTCTTCATATTCTCTTTGTCTCTCTTCATTTTCTCTTTGTCTCAAGTTTTCTTCATATTCCTCCTTTTGTCGTCGATCATTAACAGTAGCTACCAATACACTTGTTACAAAATCTGGATCAGCTAAATATTCTTTACTTTCAAAATGATTGTTTTCAGATCCGTTACAGTAGCTTTTTGAAGTAATACTTCGCCAATTTCTTGGGCAACAGTAATAAGATCTTCCTTTTTAAATCCTTTTGATGCTAATAACATTTTTCAAATCAGAAGTAACGTATCAATCGTCCTGTCGCGGACGCCACAAAATGTCGCTAAGTTGAAATAAATAATGCGGACGCCTTTTAAATAAAATCAATCAAATGAACTACAAGTTCTACAGATGAATGACAACAATTATAAAACTTTAATCTTTTAATAACAAATAATTTAGCATCAAAAACGGATTCTAAAAATTATAATTCTAAATTACAACAAAAAAGAACAACAACAAAAACTATCTCTGGTTGCCACGCAACCTAAAGTGAAATATTAAAACAAATAAATCTGATGAAAATTAAAGGTGGCGCTTCGGTCAAATATACATACGCTAATGACTTAAAATCTTAAACATACTCCCACCTTGCAAAGTGATATTATAAANTCTACTGCTTTGGTATAGTTTGCAGCTGTTGGAGGAAAGCTTTCTACAACTTCTCTAGCTCTAGATCCAACAGTTGTAGTTTGAATCAGGTATTGAAATTTGTTTTCAGGGCAATATCTACATCTTTATGAATTTGTTCAAATTGTCCCCAAAATGGTAGCCAATCTTTAAAATCTCCACTAAATTGCCTAAGTTCTAATTTTGGCAAATTAAACTGCTTTCTGGCACTAATAATATTTGGAGGAGACTCACCGGTTCTATGCGATGTAGCTTGAAGTCTCGCCAACTCCAGTTCATGTTTTCTTATATTTTCTCTCTCTTCACAATCTCTTTGTCTCTCTTCATATTCTCTTTGCCTCTTCATTTTCTCTTTGTCTCAAGTTTTCTTCATATTCCTCCTTTTGTCGTCGATCATTAACATTAGCTACCAATACACTTGTTACAAAATCTGGATCAGCTAAATATTCTTTACTTTCAAAATGATTGTTTTCAGATCCGATACAGTAGCTTTTTGAAGTAATACTTCGCCAATTTCTTAGGCAACAATAATAAGATCTTCCTTTTTAAATCCTTTTGATGCTAAAAACATTTTTCAAATCAGAAGTAACGTATCAATCGTCCTGCCGCGGACGCCACAAAATGTCGGTAATTAGTTGAAATAAATAATGCGGACGCTTTTAAATAAAATCAATCAAATGAACTACAAGTTCTGTAGATGAATGACAAAAAATATAAAACTTTAATCTTTTAATAACTAATAATTTAGCATCAAAAACGGATTCTGAAAAATATAAACCTCAATTACAACAAAAAAGAATAACAACAAAAACTATATCTGGTTGCCAAGCAACCTAAAGTGAAATTTTAAAACAAATAAATCTAAAGAAAATTAAAGATGGCGGTTCTGTCAAATATAGATACGTTAATGACTTAAATTCTTAAACACATACTATCAAGCTTAATAACTTAAAAGTTAAGTTTGATAATAAATTCAATTATAAATCACAAATTAAATCAATATCAAACCACGTTCAGTAGAGAATAACTGTTCCGAAACGTCTTACTGGATCCCTATAGAAATGTGATAGATCAGATCTTAATATTACTTATAGGACTTTCATCCTAACTTTAATTACCTACTGTAGCGAAAACTAAATAACAGCAAATTATCAAATTCTGAAAAAACTAAACTTTAACACTGTCAATCATTGTAACTTATAACTGGAGCCGTCAAATCAACACCGATGGATGCAATGTCTTTATCAACAAATAATAAAATCATTAAAACTATAATTGAAGAATTAGCTCTGATTTTTAATGAGAAACTAATTATAACAGCAAATTCTCACAATCAACAAAAGATAGAAAGTAAATTTTTTTTTTATTCAATTCGTTTGGGGGGACCTCTGGCATAATTTTGAATTGCCAGCTAACATTGATGCAAGTTGAAACAAGCTTCTGATGTCTAGCTTTTTAATCTAGCAATTCGGATGCCTTAAAGTGTTATGCTCTATATACTAGAGATGAATAATACCTATGAATGGTTGCATAGATACACAGATGGCTCCCTTTATGAAAATCTTCACAGGAGTTTTTTTTCAAAACAATTTCTCCTTTTATGCCTCTGCTGGAAAGTACCAAACAACTTTTGATAGAGAAATAAAGGTTATTTGATCGTCGGATTTTTTGATTCTCAAACCACTGTTCAGGCGATTAGTTCAACTGAGCCGCCGTCATCAAAAGAAATCTCTTGAGTCAGAAACATTTGTTGTCTAATGATGAACGTTTTACATTTCTTCAGACCTGGCCGTTGCGGCATTTTTGGGAAACAAATATGTTGACAACAAAAGAAGTTCTAGACTTCTTAAAATTTGATTTTCACCACATTCACAGGAAGATGTTACTAGATTTAAAAAAAAAACTTCATTGCCTTCAAAAGTATAGAAATAAATTCGAAATAAATTTCGACATGTTTCAAGCTCTCAAAAACAGGCATCCATTTTCAAGATTTGACGAAGGGTTTGCTTTGTGTATAAGGCTAGTTACAGATAAGGTGCAATGTTATACTTGTTTTCACGAGGAATGTGTTGGTCAAAGAAATTAAATATGTTATACATAAAACATCACTTAACCAAAAACCAATCCAACATTAAACCTAATTTTGCTTTTATAATTGATTATATTTTTCATTCAAGTAAAAGCCATAATTGTGCTAACAACAAACTGCCATGTTTCAAAGTAATTTTTTTGACTTATAACGATATTTATTGAACTTGTAACAGATCAGAGAATGCTGTACATATTTAACATTGAAATATCAAGCACTTGTTTTGGACTACTTATTCTCGATTTATTTGTTTCTTAATTTTATCTTAAATTAATCTTTTCTTAAATTTTCTGGGTAGGTAGGTACGATTTAGAGAGCTTGAGGCATGAATTAGGTATCTGGCTTCCTAAATTCTACCACTTGCAGAACTTGTAAAAATAATTCAGTTTTAGTATTAACTACTACTATTGTATTAAATTTTAAACCAACAAATAATTAATATAAGTAGCTGAATAACTATATTCAAAAACTTAATCTTCAACTACTTGTGAATGACAAAAATTAAAATGTGAAAAATGGTATGCTTTAGGCAACCCTCATCTATCAAGCAAATAATAAATATGCATTTCAAATCACAAATTCATGACAGTATAAAATCGACACATTGGAGAGTCGAAGATCTCTTCATTTCCTAGTTCTATCTGATACCAATAATGAGACATTTCAGAAATTATTGTCGGGCAAAACATCTACACTGAATATTTTCCAGCCGTTGCTGTAACTCTAATGACCCGGTGAATAGAAAAAAACTCCGTCCGCCAACTATAGTTATCGAGATAAGGTCAGTGAAAATTTTTAAGAATCTGAAAATGTGTTCTCTCAATAATTTATATGATAAAGTTATATATTGATTTCTAATAATGTTAACATAAAACATAGCAATTTGTTAAACACGCAGCATTCTGTGACATTCGTTCATGGAACTTTTCAAATTAAAAAACAATGCATCAAATAAGAACATCCCTCACGAGCACTGAGAGTAATCAACATGAATTAACTGATAAATATTACAAGAACAGAAAAAAATTACAATATGAACTTGGGTTATGCTGGATGTCTATAAATAAATTCAGTCATTTGATGTCTTTCTTTCAGTGACGCTGAAAACTACTTAATGTAATCGGTATTATCAGCTGAATCTTAACAGAGATACATCAAATACGCACAATAATCCTTAGACATATGTTTGACCATTGTAACTGCATTTAAAAGAGAAGAATGAATATACGTGTATACATTAGATACACGGACTTTCTATTGCTTTTTCAAAAATGCATATAAAACCACTCAATGAAAAGCATTCGATTAAATGTCATATTGATGAAATTCACTAAGATCAAAATTGGTGGACAGAGCAATGTCGATAGGGCCGAGATGAAACCTGCCACAGCAGATTTTATTCGGAGGTATGAGAAAAAAATTCTATGAAGAAGACGCTCCTGCACAATAACTTTTAAACATTAGGAGCATCAGCACTCAAATAGTAGATTATCTTTAAATCAAAAATATTGATTCGTAATAGAAATCGCCTTTATTTCGCCTAAGAAGACACCATGATCTCAATTTCACATGGATGGAGTCATCTGTGAAAATATGCAACCATTTACCTTCTAGAGAAAATCTTTTAATAGTCTAGATATTGTTCAAGAATCATATCTTTTTTTTAAAACTTTCACCCAGAGCTCAAAACTTATATCAACATCCATGCAACCGACATAAGCAAAGACAAAATAGAAGCCTGATAATGATATTTACAACTTTCTACATTGAGTAATTATGAGGGATATTCGTTTAACTAATCTTTTCGGAAATAGAACAATTAGAATTTTCCGCGTAGATTTGTAAGCGAGTTCAAAGTAAAACTTAATATCCTTCTACGACTGTATCAAGAATGGGAGTGGACTGATTAATACATTTAGTTATTATGCTAGCTTTGTATGCATCGACACTCACCTTATACAAATAATCATAAATGATTTTTTTCCAATTGGTTTTAGGCATTTTGGCCCCTAACACAGAAAGACAGTCTGTATTGCACTGTATACTGTCTGCTTTTAATGATTCACTCATTTTATTTTATGAAATATACATTTTAAGGGTGAGATCGATACTCGAAACTTAACACATAAATTAACGTTTTATAAAATAATTTAAATATAACATAAAAAATTAGCCTCAATATCTCTTCCTGGATATCCCTCTTGAAATTTTAACTTTTCGTTTATTTTTGTGACAATAGTAAATTTTATGTTAGGAATAAAGGACACCACGCAACACTGGGATTTCTACATCAGATTAAATTTTTAAATTAAGTCTGAAAAGGGGGGAAATTTCTATTTTAAATGATTTAGTAAGTTTAAGAATCAAAACAGAAAATATTATTTAACTATATTGATATTGTTTTGAATTTCATTTACTGCTTTTATAATTTATAATACACTTAATTTCTAAATGAGTTATTAAGTTTACTATAAATTAATTTATAGATGCATATTAGATTTACAAAATGTGTAGTATAAATGTTATGTTACATCTAATGCAGTAATATGCGAAAATAATTAATTCATATATCAAAAATAAGTAATGCATATTAGTTTTAAAAATAATATGGAAAAAATGTTACATTATGTGCTAACAATTAATGTGATGTACACGTAAATACTTTCTTGGATGTATTAATATGATATAGATAACTATCGCCATGTAGATCCAGATATGACTTTTAAAGTTTATTGATAAATTAATAACATTTGATTACTAATATTCATATATGTATTTTTGAAAGTGATATTAGTATTTACAGTTGGTATTTAAGAAAAATTCAACATTTCTATTTTCTAATTCTATTTTCGATAACTATATTCATCTTTAAAAAAGTCGAAATGCCTATAGTCAATTAAATAATTGCTATAAGGAGCACTAAATATGATCTTCTGCTAATAAATGTTAACCGTCTCAACGTTAGTCTCGACTCTTTTCGAACTTTAAACTGGAAGCTTTCATGCGATTCAATGGGAGAGAAAGGAGATGTGTACACACTTTGACCTCAACCCTTGGAGAGTTAAAAATGCGATTGGCTTATATTAAATTAATTTTTCCCACTTCAGACTGCTATTTTTTCAAAAAGCAAATGCTTAAATTTTACGTATTTCTCTAAAGACAAAGTTTTTTTTAAATCTAATCAAAATTACTGAAAAGTAAATAAATTTAACATTTAACTGATTATGGGCAAATAGAACATTTTTCTATTCTTGCCTTCAATAAAAATCACACGCATGTAGGGTAGAGTGTTAAAAGTTTTAACATATTTGACAATAATTTGGACATTTCAATGCATTCTTGTTAATATCTAGACTTAGAAACTTGTTAATATTTTTCCGTTAATAATACTGGATTGGTGTCCACACGTTTTCCTACGTTAATGCTGTTTATTGAATTAATTTAAATCAGAGAATGAAAATTGGTAAACTATTTTCTTGATCAAATCGAACTAGCAAATACCACTGATGTTATCTTTAAAAATTTTAGAAAATACAATCGTCTACAGCAAAATTTAAAACAATTTCTAACGTTAAACTAATCCCATTCCGTTGTTTGTTCAGTGCGAATAGAATGTTTTAATGTCAGGGGTGAGAGAAAAGAGCAGAAATCTTTCTAGTATGCAAACAGACATTATGTTATAATGATTGTTATAATATATGAATATGTTATGGTATATATTTATTATGATTTTTTGGAACCTGTAAGAAGCAAATTTACTCGGATATAGAGGGTTTGAATCCCACAGTAAATCTAGATGCACCTTGCATTATTTTAATTTACGTAGATTTTATAGTTAAATATATCGATTAACGATGGACGTTTGATAGACAATTATTCGATTTTTTTTTCTTCTTCTTTTTATCTTTTAATATATATTAAGAGTGATACAAAACAATGTTACGAAGAGAAAATTTCAGTCAACTTATTTGGAAAAAAAAGCAAAAAAATATAATTTTGAGGTGTTGTGTCGGACACATAGAACTTATAAAGAGAATATCAGTTCCTTCAGTAAATATTTCGTTAATTCTAATTAGAGTTTTGAGAATAAGTTTATTAATGTTGTTTAGAACTTGCTAAGGTCTGAGACATGCTTAATCTCGTACAAGAAAACAATTTTTTATTTACTTAATATTTAACAAGAAATTTAACTCAGGTTGACACAAATTTAATACATAAAATTGTGAGAAAATTTAAAAAAGAATGTCAACAGCTTTTAGGAACTGATGTTAATTGTAAATTTAAATGTGTAAAAGTAGATGTCTAAGGACATCTACCGTGCGTTAAAATAATTTTTTTATGTGCTGTATTTCTTTTTATTTGGCTATGACCTTTATTTCTATTTATTGGAAAAGAATAACTAAGGGAGTTTTGACGCCCATTTTTTTTTAAATGTAATAAACACAAAATAAATAGCTTTGGATGAAACCAGTTATTTAATTTAAGCAATTATCACATTAAACTTACTTTAAATTTGAAACGATTGTAATAAAACGTCTATACTATATTTATCCAAACGTTTAAATCAATCGTTGGGCTAACCATTTCGTTTATTAACTAATTGTAATATTCTTCAGTTATTGAAATTGAAGTTTTTCAAAAGAACTTATACGTTTTACATTCAATAAATGATTCGCGCAGTCACAATTATTTTAAAGAAAAACTAATAGAAATCAAGAAATCTAGGAAATCATTGGAACTCCATACTAAATAGCATAAGTTTATTTTCAGATAATTTATTTCCCCATAATTTCCTCTTGGTTTTACTTGAATTCTATTTTTCCTTCTTTTTTTAAAATTTTTCCTTTATTTATTGAACAAATCGTTGAGGAAGGATGAGGTAAAAACGATCAAGGGAAGGAAAAATCTCAAAAAGAAATCAATTCGTTAAGCTCTCATACTAATCTAGCAAATGCGACATCTCTCTTAGTATTTGTGATGGTTACTTTTATATCATCAATGTCAGAAGAGTACTGGTGGTCTGGCCCCTTTCAAAGCTATTTGTTGCACAACTTTTTCAAATTAAGTATTTTTTCCATTTGAACTCTATGACAAAATCATTAAAACGTTAAACTTATTTATATACGAGTATAATTGAAGCCCTTCATCGTCCAGGATGTATAAATTTATTCTGTTTCTTATATTGTTATTTATTTCGATGTACAATTCTAATCTTCACTGGATATTTATATTTAGGTAATGTGCACACTTATTCATTTTCGACTTTCATTTCTAGATTTAAATGACAACAAGGACACAACACATTGCAAGATGAATGGATAAAGAGTCACAATGGCATAATTTATGAACTCCTGTCTTTTCTTCCCTTTTTTAATTTTTCTGTAAGAAATATTCATTTCACATTTTGATATCTAATCGTCACTTGCTGAAACAATTATCATGGAAGTTATTTTCTCTCCTTCTTTGAAAAATAGTTGCTATCCTTAATCTTCACCTTATCTTCATTCGTTTTCGAATTTGAAAATAATTTTTATACTATTTGAGAACATTTTTCTTTTTAAGTGTTTTCTAGGAATTAAAATAAAAATATATTTTTCGAAAATTTCTAATCGAATCAAATGATCACGATGGAAAATGTATATGATAATCTTTTAAAACATGAAATAAATAAGTATTGGTTAAGCTAGCTCCTTGTTGAGTTACATTATATTGCGCTATTCTTCCATTCATTTCATGCTTCTTTATACGACATATAAGGTCATAAAGCAGGGGTCTGTTTAGAAGAAATTTGAAGGGTCCGTTAACGGACCCTTCACAAAATATCTGTTCGTAAAAACGGACCCTTTACAAATTTGCTTCTCTTCATTATTTTGTTAATCGAATAAATCCTTCTCAGGAAGGGCGGAAAGAAAGACATGTAAACGAACTAAGTTTTGTCTTCGGCAGACGCTTCTTCCTTTATTTGTCCAAAATTAATATTCTGCGTTCAGCAGTATATGCTAAATAAAAAAAATTATTTGTATGTTGCATCTCTAATTTAGTAGCAGCAATTGCTGTTTATTTTTTAAAATTTAAATTTTTCAAGTTATAATTTTACGGTGTAGAGCATAATCTTGTATGTTTCTACAATTTAAAAACACTTTGAAAACGTTTTTTGCAATAACAGGATCCTATTTGCACAAATTAACAAAAACAGGACCCTGGTTGAAAGAATGTGACTTAACGTTTATTTTATAACTAACATTTCCGTTCCTAACATTTTTGAGGCGGCCTTTATAGTTCACGGACTGTAATGTGAGAGCAAAAAAATTTTTTATGGCAAAAAATTTTGCTTATTTTTTATTACTGATTCTGACCAAACCGCTGAACTAAATTTAATGTTAAAGCATATCATTCGATATGAAATTTACTGATCTTTAATTTTATAAATAGTTAGATTTTGCATTTGATGGACTTTTTTGATGTCCCAAATACTATAAAAATGCCATCTATAAGTCCGATTTAACTGGGCTATTTAGATGCCATGATCTGTGTACATGTCATTTTTTTTATTTCCTTTTGAAGCGACGTTTTGAAACGTTTCTATAGATTTATATGATCGGCAAATACATTTTTTTCAAATAACTTAAGTTTATTAGTTTTTTACAAAGTAATATTACAAAAGTTTATGATTTTCAAATACGGATATGCTGCAGCTTGTTTTTATAAACTGTCTTCCTGATTAAAACACTGTGAAGTGTTGTTCAGAAAATAAATAAACAAAAAACATTTTCATTTCAACTCATTCACAAACAAACACAAAATCTTGTAGAAACTACAACAGGCTATATTTACAGGTTGAATTTTAGTAAAAAAATTTATTCCTTTTTTTCTATT
This sequence comes from Parasteatoda tepidariorum, assembly GCF_043381705.1. Taxonomy (NCBI): domain Eukaryota; kingdom Metazoa; phylum Arthropoda; class Arachnida; order Araneae; family Theridiidae; genus Parasteatoda; species Parasteatoda tepidariorum. Next base: position 91,825,897 of record NC_092211.1, on the reverse strand, counting down.
TCACTTATCCATAACAGCAATAGAATGTGAATAAGAATGCAACCAAACAGTTATGTTACAACTACAGCGCAATTCATTAGTTTTAATTCAGAAATTTTAGTGGGAAGTCACTGATCTTTACTGGTTATCTAAAGAGTTGATCATTACACGAATGACTGAGTCAGGGTTTTCTCAAGCATTTTAAAAGTGAAGTGAGAAAAATATTTATATTATTAAAACTACGAAAAAATTCATGAACACTTAAGAGCAAAGATAAATCAGCATTTTCGATAAATAGAAAAATATTGTGGATTTTAAT
>NC_092211.1:91802761-91825099 GCF_043381705.1 Parasteatoda tepidariorum | reverse complement strand
AAACATTGATTCTAAATTATGAAAATAAGTTTATGTTAATAGTCGGAAGAATTAAAAAAAAAAAGGAAAGGAACTAGAGAATACTGAGAAAGAATATCTTTTGGCGAAAAACAGCCAATTTTGTGGCTACCCTTTTAAACTAGTCTTTTTGAAATGTACTTCCTACTTTCTTTCCCCTCCCATGACGAATTTTGGTGAGGAGGAGAGTTCGATAATTGATGTCACTGATTGAAGGGGGTAGAAAATTTTGCTCAGTTTAGGCGGACCCCTAGAGGATTATCCTTTATTGCCTCTTATTTGCAAATTATTTATAACAAGCTGATTATAATGCTGATTAGTAGAGAAAAGCATGTGCTTTTTTGAAAGTTAATTCTATATTTATCACTTCATATAGTTAAATGGTGTTTTAAAAATCATACATTTTCATGAATTATAACTTAATGCTAGTTAATAATTCTAGTTTGCAGTTATTGAATTAAATTTATGTTATGTTATTAATGTTCAGTTATTAATTATTATTAATTTCTTATAAACATTGCGTAATGATTCGTAAATATAAGTTCTGAAAGGTTTTAATGTTGGTTTCAATTTTTCATTGGTTTACATTTATGCGCATTTTAATTTTATCTAATTATGATACTCAACTTATACCAGTTTTTTCATTATTTCGATTGTAACTTAATGATGTTAATGTTAAGTTCTCCTAATTGTAGTTATTTAGTTTAATTTACGTACAATGTAAATTTTATTAATTATAGTGATATTTTATCAACATTTTGTAAAAAAATTTTAGGAAAATTGTCATAAGTTTTCATTATTTTGATGTCATGTCATTTAAACTTATTTTTTATCTCTACCATCTTTATTTATTTATTCGTTAATTTACAATTATACTATTGTTTTATTAAAATATATTTTGTGAATATTTGGATTATATTTGATTTTTTATTATTTTTCAATCATGGCTATGCGTGGAAATTTAACTGTAGCATAACTCTTATACGAATAATTTCGTAATCTGTTCTTAAAGAAGTAAATGTTAGGGAAAACTGTTAATAAATGTTAACAAAAAGTGTTAATAATTATAAAAAATACACATGGAAATCGAGAAAAAAAGTTATATATTCATTTATTTAAATCGAAAGCCTTATCTCTTTACAGGAAGGGTTTATAAAATGAAAAATTATGCTCGAGCTTTCAATAATTGCACAATATATACATCACAGTATATGTCGTGAAAGATTTTATTCATTGCAAATTTTTCATGCTGAAAAGCAGAAAATTAAACTTTCTTAGCCTTCACTTTAAAGATAAGAAACTTAAATATATTTTCAAAAATTTTAAATGAAAATTTAATTAAAATGAAGAGTTTCTGTGTGATGGTCTACGTTATAACTCCAAAATCGTTTGAGCTATCGTCCTTAAATTTGGACAGTTGATGAAGAAAGCAATTTTATCCGGGTCTCAAAAGTAGTTAAAAAGTTTCAATTACATCGTTCAGGGGAGACTTTGGAAAGTATTGACCACTTTGCCTGCACATCAGCCTGCGAAAGGCTTCAGGATGTGCTGTATCGGTCCTCGTTAAACTGTTTTACCGTAAAGTGGTCGACTTCGCGTTCAGGTTGTCGAGCTATCGACTCAAGGAGCCATCCCCTCTGCAGAGAATCAAAATTGTTATGGCATATCTTCGGATCATCTTCAGGGATGATTCCCAGCTCGTTGCCAGTAGCCCATTACACAGCACTAGTGTGATATTTATTAAGTACCCACTTAATTGGAAAAAATAAGAGTGCAGTTATTAAAAAAAATTTAGATGGAAAAGAGAAGGAAACATGAATTACGTGTTTTGCACATTTAAATAACCACGGATTAGCCCGGAATGGATTTGCACTTGGTAAAAATATATTAATTAACAAAGAAATTTTTAGTATATTTATTTACTATAATATACAATTTACTCAATAATTTAATATAAAATTTAGTTACTTTAGTTGGGTATCCATTGTCTTTTTTTTAATCAAATTTTGAAACAGTTTATCTAATTCTTTTTTGCATAAATAAATACTACTACAAATTCTTTTAATTCTATTCATTTCATTAAAAGTGGTATTTAAATAGATGTTCCTAGAAACATTAGAAATCCAAGTAATTAGTTTATTTATATCAAAATTAAAACAATTTCTTTTATCTTATAAAGCAACAGAGCAAATATTTTCTTCTTTTATTGTACCCAAATTCAAAATATTTAAATTAATATTATCATCATGATCACGAAGCAAGAAGAATTCCTCGAGGTAAATATTATTTGATAAAATAGTATAATCTTGAAAATTAAAGATAATTAAATCATCAATAAATCTAAAAACAAATGTAATATTAAGAGTATAATTTTTTTTCATAAAAATGCAAAAATAAGAATAAGATCAATAATTAGTGAATATGAATTTATCATTAAATTCCTAAGTTTTCTATAATATTTAAATTACCAGTAATAATATGTTGATGAACCTCCTCAGTGTGACATTCATAATCGGATATATTAATCCTCCCTAAATTTTTGCTTATATCATTATAATTAAATATTGTTCTACCAAGATATTTATTTTATTTAAAGCTTTTAATCATCTTTAAATCTTTTAAAGGAGTTCTAAAATTTTCAAAAATATTATGAAATTTGATCTTATCAAAAATAGGATTTTGAAAGTAAATTACGAAATATAAATTATCTGATTTTTCTTTTTATCTGGAGAAATTTTACTCATTTTGGCTTTTACAAGATCGAAACAAAGAATTTTGAAGTGTAAATTAATAAAAGAAAAGTCAATAATAAGATCTTGAAGCTTATATACATATTAATTCTTAAGGGAGAAAACAAAATCTTTAATTCTAATATTGTATCAATATACCCAAAGCAAAATAATCAATACACTAGTGCAGGGGTCTGTTTAGAAGAAATTTGGGTCCGTTAACGAACTCTTCACAAAATATCTTTTCATAAAAACGGACCCTTCACAAAATAATTTATCTTTTAATCGGACCATTCACAAATTTGTTTATCTTCATTATTATTTTGTTAATCGAATAAACCCTTTCCAGGGCAGAAAACAAGAAAGATGGATGTAAACGAATAAAGTTTGGTNTATTATTTTGTTAATCGAATAAACCCTTTCCAGGGCGGAAAACAAGAAAGATGGATGTAAACGAATTAAGTTTTGTCCTCGGCAGACGATTCTTCCACTTTTCGTCCGAAATTAATATTCTGCGTTCAGCAGTATAGGCTAAATACCAAATATTTGTATATTGCATCTCTAATTTAGAAGCAGAAATTGTTGTTTATATTTAAAAATTTAATTTTTTTAATTATAATTTTGCAGTGTTGAGCATAATCTTGTATGTCTTTACAATTTAAAAACTACTTCAAAAAAAAATTTTTTTTTGCAATAACGGACCCTATTTGCACAAATTCATAAAAGCGGACCCTGGTTGAAAGAATGTGAGTAATTATTTCACAATTTCACGAAAAACGGACCTTTTACAAAATGTCTGGACAGACCCCTGTAGAGTGAGGAGCACTCAATTTTTTAAAAAAATTATTTTTTCTACCTTTTTTCATTGTTCTGAAATTTTTTCCATGTCTTCTCTACATTTTGATCTTATTTTATGAGTTCTATTTACTTGCAGCTTATGCGCAGTAAGTAAAACCTATTGTTTTTCTTAATGTGGTAGCGCTTCTCGCTCCCTTGCCACAGATCCTGGGTTCGATCATTGGGGCGGGCAAGGTTGATTGAGTCTTTCATCCCTTCAGTGGGTCGATAAATGAGTACCAAGCATGCTTGGGAACTAAACACTGGGGTTTCGCGTTCGGCTGACCACCTAACCTGCACCCCTGAGCCCAAGGTCAAGAAAACTGAGATGGGCACAGTAAACCTTGGCCCTCAATGAGCTGTCGCGCCACTGAGAGAGAGAAGAGTATTTCTTAATTTTCTTCGTGTTTTTTGTTTTTTTCTTTTGTATTTGTTTATTATGCTACATACATACATACATACCTTACCTTTGAAAAAATTTAGTCAATTAATAATTGTGTCAGTAAGTATTACAAGTAAGTACAGTGAGTATTTTTACAATATAAGGCATATTTTAACGAACTGTTAATCTTTAAAAATGACTTTTCATTTCAAATCTTAAAGATAATAATTAATGTATTATAAAAACCAATACAACCTTTTTCCTTTATTATATTAATTTTTTTCGTCGCTATTAGTTTATAATATAATCTTTTACTAACAAAATCCAACTTTTTGTATTAATTAAATTTTCTTTCCTATTGCTATAAATGCTATCATTATATATTAATTAATATATATTAATGTTATAATTTAAAATAATATTTTAATATTGTAAATTAAAACTGAAAAATAAATCTTTATTTATTATTTTCTAAAAAAAAACCATCACTGCTTTTGTCCAGCAAGTACCAATGCAATAGCCAAATGCATACAATCGCCGATGTCGACGGAATAATTTCGTCTACAAAACTTTATGTTAATAAAATATACAAAATAGAATATTGCTTAAAATTAAATTTCTTTATTCTTAGTTTGCATATATTTCTGGTTTTACATACAAAAGTTAATTATAATTTCGAAAATTTTTAATTTTTTACATAATAGATTTATCAATAGGGTGAGATGGACACGTGCGAATATATATATAATATATATTATCAAAATAAAAAAAATTATATGAAGAAATTTTGATTATAGTCAAAATTACTAAATTCTATGTATAATAAATATACTAAATTCCGTTAAAAAAGACTTCGGATATTTTATTTCGATTTTTTGATTGCCATTATTGATAGTGAAGTCGTACCTCAATTTTCACTAGCATTGCAATTTTTAGTTATACACAGGGCTGACAATTCTAAGGTTGCTCAGTAATCTCTTAATTTATTCCTTTCCTTGTGCGTCAGACATAGTTTAATGCATTTTTTGTCAGTATACCTGGTGTAGTAATTATTTTTGTCCGACTTTATTATTTTCTACATTTAGTCAGGTAAATTTGAAATGCATTTTCCTCACATTTTAATTTGCAGTTTACTTTGATTTTTTTTGGTCAATGAAAATCAGAAGAAAATGATATTTTTTGAAAATTCCTCTATAATAATTTTTATTTCTCGGTCTTTGTCATTTTTCAAACATTTTTAAACTAAATGGTACTTTTTGTTCACTTTTGTGATTAATTTTGTAACCCGTAATTCTTGATTCTTATTAATAAAATAAGCCTTCATGAAAACTCTGTAATGGTTTTTAGGAGTACAACAAATTTTTCAGATTTATTTCTTGTTTAATTGTAAATATTTTTTTAAAACTTCATTTTCATAGGATTTTAACTTTTACATTGTGTATGTTAATGATATTTTTGTAAATTGTTTTCTCTATATTTTTTTAGAATAATTTAAAGTCATTAAATATATTTCATTCAATTTATACTTGAAATATTTTAAATATTTTAAAAGTATGTAACATAATTTCCCAATATAATTAGGTTTTTCAAAATTTTTTTTTAAATTTTCATTAGTCTTTTTTGCTATCTAGTTATCCAATTTTGTTTCGAATAGCTATAATTCGAAAAATAATATTACATTGTTAAGTTAAAAAAAATTATAATAACCATGTATAACATACAATATACTCTAATATACAATAAATGTTAGGTTATAATTTTAGAATTAACAATGTGTTTAGATTATACTTCGTTAAATAAGAAACATATTTAAATATGGCACGCTGGAAGATATATATACATATATTTTAATTTGTGTAAATATATATATATTTCCTTTTAAATAAAACTTAATTTTTATCTTAGACTCAATCAGAGAAAACAGATGACTTGTTAAAATTAAAAGTCCTTTTAAAATGAAAATTAGTTCCTTCATTTGTTTTAATTTTTTTCATCCCTTGTCCTTAATCATGAAAATTGAATTAATTTTTCACCTTGGAATAAAGCAGAAAAATCAGAAGACTTGTTAAAATTCAAAGTCATTTTAAAATAAAATTCAATTTGAGAAATCAATCTCTTTTACGTCCTTCCTTTGTTTTATTTTTTCTATACCTTGTGCTCTATCATTAAAATTAAATTAATATCATAAAGTTAATTTTAATTTTTTGTATACTGAAAATTTGTATTCATGATTACATTCAAATCTATGTCAGAATCCATATGTAAATCACAAATTATTCCTGATTCAATATGTTTTTGCGGAGCGAAAAACCATTTCATGTCATTATGATGAAAATGCATCTATAAAATGTCTTGCTCAGCATTAACGAATTTAAAGTAGTAAAATTACAAAATTAATTAAATGTTAATGCACTTTTTTCTTTTTAATTTGTTTTCGATTGATAAATCATTTCTTGTTAACTAATTTGTTGGTGTGAATGTAATAGTTAAATCATAGTCATAAACAACGGAAATAGTTTAAATAATTACAATTAGTTAATTACAATATAAATAATGCAACTAAGTTTAAAATATTAGATCCGAAGAAGTTCATGACTTTGCATTCAGAACATACCCTTAAAAAGGATAACCCTATAGTCTCTGTGGGGGAGAAACATTTTGAGTGTGTTAGGTGGGTCATCTTGAGGATCATTTAGTAGCAGGTGTTCCTTTGTAACACTCCTTACAATGCCTTTTGTTCCTTTTTGGGGGAATGAAGTTTGTGGCAAACCGGACCCGTCATCGTCCCAAACACCTGTATATGTCAACAAATTGACAGGAAGTCCCCATTGAAGTAACCCCCCTAATGCGTTCTTATCTTCTTAACTGATAATTCAATTCTAGCAGGTGAAATTTTTTTCTTTTCCATTTAGTACCTCTGCAATGATTCTGCAATTAGAGAGGACTGGAAACAACAAATAACCTTTAATCGAGGAAATTTAACATTAGTTTCATGTACGATGATTTGGTTCCATTAAATTGCAATAAGAAATTAAGTGGGACGGAACGTTAGAATCCTTGACAAATGAAAGAAATACTTAATACAGCATAAAAAGAGCTAAAAGCCTTTGAAAGATATTTCACTATAATTCAAATCTATGTGTACTTTTGAAGTATTATGTTTTTAGAAATTAAATTTGTATATAATCGAAGAATTTGACACTTTAAAAAATTAAGTTTTTTTTTTTTTCAAATTTGCAAATTGGGGCGTAACTTTTCAAAAACTTGAAATTTAGCGAGTTACTCGAAGAATTTCAATGAAAAATTCTGAAAATTTGAAACTTATTCAAAAATCCTTCCATTCTTACCAAAAATACAAATCTTTTAATATATTTGCTCGAATTGCGCACAAGAGCAATCACCATTTGATTTTCGACCACGTTTCAAACAAACTCTTATGGTTTACCATCACAATTGCGCGATCATTCCCGTGGATTTTAACGCAACTTTTTAAATAATAGCTCTTTTTTAAACACAAACAAAAACTCCCAATATCACAAATAAAACTAATAATAGTATATAGCCTAAAAAATACTACGTTTTAAGCAGAAATATGCTTTAAAAAAAAACAGTTTTAAGTTCAATTTATATGCTCATGAAAATCGATATTTTAAGAATCGAATCGTAAATAGTTTAATGAATATTGAAAATCGTCAAATTTCTTTACAAAAATGTTTTACTAAAATTTCTGAGGAAATCTGCAAAAATCTATCTTTGGTGAAGCACAGTTGTCTTTCTTTAAATACTTATCGTGAATATGATTATGTAGAATGCATACACATTTCTATTTATATCTATGAGTGATTATATTTTCCAAAAGTGCAGTACTCAGAAAGTGTAGAAATTTCTATGTTTTCTCCAGTTTTAAATTGATAAAATAAATAAAATAACAATCACCGAAAAACTCAACTTAAACAAATGTAAGTGAGGGAAAACAAAAATTAAAAATTTAGGAGATTTCTCAACAAATAATTAGGAAAGCAGAAAAATTCAAAAATTAGACAGTGAAATCTTCTTTTTTTAATGAATAATTATGATTTGGTAGTTGCAAATTAAATGATTAACATTATAAATAAAAAAAGATATATTAATATATTTCACAAAAGCATAAATAAGAATAGTATTATTGATTGTACCTAACGAACAAACGAACATGTGTTACGAATGAGACAGAAAAGGAAATCATGAATCAATCTACATTACGTATTTAATTTAATGAAACACCTTCTCTTAAATTTTTATTTCGGGAACAGCACAAAAAACGGTCAAAAACTTATTCAAACTTCAAAATACGGACTACAATGTCTATTAATGCAAATGAAAAATATTTTACATCACATTCATCAATGGAAATGGGTAAATCTAGATATTAATTTTAGGAAATAACTTATAATCTTTAATTAAAAAAAAAAGATGATATCTTTCAAGAAAATATGTTTCTCAACATATATTTGAAGTTATCTGTGGGGCAACAGAAAAAATTTCAATTCATATTGTCACAAGATAAAGGCTTATTCATGCAATAGTTGAACTCAGTTAACTAAGGAACCCTATTTCTTATAAATATTTACTCTTTATTTTTAAAACTTGCTTGTCGCTAGTGTTAAAACTTTCTTCTGGTTCTTTAAAAGATCTTCAATATACTACATTGTTTTGTAATCTAAAATTAATCTGCATTGCTGTGTAATCTAAAATTAATTAACGTTTAAATTAATTAATTTAAAACACTCACATGAAATACCAAAACGAAACAAGCCTCGCCCCCAAAGAGTTGTTTAGAAATAATTAATGAAAAATTGTTAAAAAATTATATAAATGACCATTACTTCATAATAACACTTAATAATATTATACGGAGGAGGAGCATAAGGGAATCTTAACACATAGAAACAGCCAACATGAAAAAGTAAACATACGCTATAAAAGTTTACGAAATAATATAAATTTCACTCCAATTCTTTATAAGATTAACTTCCTTTGGCATGGAGAGTTTAAGACTCAATGAAATACAGTAATTACATTACACTAATAATTTTCAATTTAAACCGATTGCAATAATTTCTTCATGGTTTATAATCAATGGGTTAACAGTACGTTTCATGATTTAAATTAAATAAAGGTGAGTTCAGAAAAAATCTGGAAATTTTAGGATTTTAAAAAGAAAAACTATAAAAGACTCTATTATTTAGCTACGATACCTATTTAAATACGCAAGCAAGCAATAAACATAATATTACTTAAGCAAGCAATAAACATACTAATACTCAAACAAAAAATAAACATAATGATACTAAAATAAGCAGTCAACACAATAATACACAAACAAGCAATAAATAGTAAAAGACTAGGAGACCAAGTCAATAGAAGTTGTCGACATACAACAGATCAATTGAAAGAGACGTCTGAAAACTGTATCAAAAATTAAAGTGATGAGAAGGCGCACATAACCAAGATGATTCATCCTAACTAGTATGCTACTTTGTGCTCTCGTTTGCAATATCTAAAAAAACTGTTAGATATTCGATATTAACGTTAACTATTAGTATAAGAAAATTGCAACAATTTCGAATTGTGTCAACACATGAAATACTCCCTTGAACTGCACCCATATAAATGAAATAAAATTATTTTTTATTCAACAATTACTGGTTATTATTCGTTTATTTTTCGTATACTCGTTATTAATTCTTTTAATGCAGAAATAAAAAAATACAATAAAATATATACATATATATGATATTAATACAGGAGTAATCTTACCTTTTATTTCCTTCCATCTTTTTAATAGATTCATCTCTCCATTTGAAACTATAATTCAAAAAAAATCCACGAATCATGCAATTGAACACAGGACAACATCGCTATCATGAAGAAAAACAAAACGTGAATAAAGCGCAAATGAAAGTACACAAAATTGACATACTGTAGTTTTATACACAAGAACATTTCTCAGTATCTAAACGTTAAATGAAGGTAGAGAGTAAAGCGGCAAACAACTGGGTTAAGTAGTTTAACCAATAGGGAGAAAGCAACAAGTTTGCAAGGGAAAATAACAAAGGGAGAGATAAGAAACAGGTGTGAGGGGAATTAACAGGAACCCCACCACAGGGGGCAACAGATAAAATTGAAATGGAATATAGGTATAAATATAGGGAAACGGTTGAGATACTCCAAAGATTATGACTAAGTTATTAAAATTTTTGAAAATATATATTAATTGCTCCGAAAAACTAAGTTCCGAAGGATTTCAGTAGAAGAGAAATCAAACCTGCGATTTGAGTTCGAATTTTATAGTGCGGTAGTAAATCAGTTAATATCCTTATATTTAACGTATCTATCGTGTTCTTTAAGTCAAACGCTTAAGGCAGGGGTCTGTCCAGACATTTTGTGAAAGGTCCGTTTTTCGTGAAATTGTGAAAAAATAACTTATATTCTTTCAACCAGGGTCCGCTTTTATGAATTTGTGCAAATAGGGTCCGTTATTGCAAAAAAAAACTTTTTCAAGGAGTTTTTAAATTGTAAAGACATACAAGATTATGCTCAACACTGTAAAATTATAATTAAAAAAATTAAATTTTAAAAAATAAACAACAATTGCTGCTTCTAAATTAGAGATGCAACATACAAATATTTGGTATTTAGCCTATACTGCTGAACGCAGAATATTCATTTCGGACGAATAATGGAAGAATCGTCTGCCGAGGACAAAACTTAATTCGTTTACATCCATCTTTCTTGTTTTCTGCCCTGTTCGTTCTGCTTTATTCGATTAACAAAATAATAATGAAGATAAACAAATTTGTGAAGGGTTCGATTAAAAGAAAAATCATTTTGTGAAGGGTCCGTTTTTAAGTTAAAATATTTAGTGAAGGGTCCGTTTTCATGAAAAGATGTATTTTGTGAAGGGTCCGTTTTTATGAAAAGATATTTTGTGAAGGGTTTCTTCTAAACAGACCCCTGTAAGGGTACGTTTAGTCCAATATACGCAAGATGATATTGACACGAAATTCTTATACATACCGTAGCTCTTAATATCGGCAACAAGATCTTTAAATTTGGTGAAATTTAGTTAATTTACAGGGGATAAAATGACTTTAAACTCAAATTTATTCGAAATCTTAGCGATACCTAACTGATTTTCGTATAATATGGTAAAACAATCAGTCCTTAGTGTTCAGTTTCTACAGGAGTAATGAATAATATTAGAAGGAGCTTTTAAGTAAAAAAGAAGTTTTAAAGTAAAGCAGCACTTTATTTTTATACCTATTTAAGATTGATTGATAACTATTAGAACAGAACCACAGTAAACAAGTGTTCTTAAGGAGGCTAATCTTTGGTTGGGAGGGTGGAATGAATGATTATGAGGGGGAGGGGCAGGGGTGCCACAAACTTATTTCTTTGGGAGGGAGGGAATTCCTCTTTTGCTGAATGAAATTCTTAATTTGACCAAATCAAAAAAGTTACTGCGATTATCCTTAAATAAATAATAAAAAGGCAGCAGCAGCGACTCAAAGGAAAGATTAGTTATAAATACCAGTTGCCAAATATTCCCCTTTAATGCGGAAGATTTAATTTTTTACAGTTAATATTGATGCTTTGGTGTTTTATTTTTCCTTTCATAAATTTGATTTATAATGTTCATGATCATATTTACATCTAATTAATATAAACATGCATATTGTAGCTGATAATCATTGATGTGGTGCTGATGACATTTAATAAACTTTTGTTTGCAGTTATTATCCAAATTTTTTATTTCGCTATCAGTAGAAAAAAACTTCTTAAAAAAAGTGCATGTGCATGCAGATAAGACATAAGTTTGATTTGTGTGATATGATATCGAAGAATAAGAATTTTTTTCTTAAGTCTAAATTATTATAAAACCAAGATTACTGAGAGCTAAGTAAATAGATTTGCTACTTAATTATATCAAATAATTTTGTAAAGTCAATAGAACATTTAACAATTTCTCTTACTAAATATTCGAAAAACGAAAAAAGTTATATGTAATTCAGCAAGCGTGGCTGCATATTGAATATATATCTATTGAAAAGTCTTTTAGAATGCATTTAATTGTGAAACTAAAACAATCAAATAAAACAATTTATAAACATTCATTAAAATAAAAATGATATGGATAGGTAGTATTTTAATTACTTTTAATTCTATAACCAAGAAACATTAAAAATAAAAAAGAATAGGTAACAATTAGAAGAGGTACTTATAATTAAAATGCAACTCTACTTACTACTATTTTCATCAGAAGAGACCCTTTTTAAATATTTTCTTTTCATCGAATGCATTTTTTTTTATTTATTTAAAATATTATTTATTATTCATAACATACTGATAAGATAGAGGCACTGTGAAAAAGGAAATCAAAACAAATAAGTACATGACTTCAAATGCTCTTTATTCTTTTAATGAATTAAGACCTTAAAGACGCTAAATATTAAATAGAACTTTTTTGAGAAGTAAACTGTTTTGCACTGTTAGAATTTTTATTCTAAATTCGTGATGAAAGAGCTGATATCAGTCTGCGAATTAACTATAAAGTTGATAATAAAGAATATTTTTAACTTTTAGGGTTTCGGATCCGTCTGCAAGTATGGTTAAAAAACACGAATACAAAACTATACGGCTCTTTTTAATCCATTTACAAGTAAAATAATTTCGAAACTATAAAAAAGAAATTTATCTGGCGATAGGCGAGAGTTTAACATCTTTATGGTGATGTGTGAATAAGATTATTCTGACAGTGCTGAAAAGAATGAAAGAAATAATGCTGGGACTCGAACATCCATTCTTTCGGTAATCAGATTAGCCGGACTATAATATGTACCGAGGAACTAAGTGGCCTTATTAGATGCGCTTAGTTGAAATTCTGGTTGTATAACCGTATTAGGTGAAAGTAGTTAAAAAACTGTTTTATTCACAGTTATGATCACAGTTTTATTCACATCATCTTATTTATAGTTATTTGACGGTTTTGTGTGAATATCGTTTGGTTAAATAACAATTAAATAAATTATTATTTAACCATTTTTTTCGAAAAAGTTCTAACAATGTGGGGAAGGTAGAAATATATAGGGTCCTTGTACGATTCGGATAAATGGACAATCCGATAAATCGGAGTTTGGATAATCGGGGCCCTACGGTGTTTATTTAATCTATTTCAATGATATTGTTTAATATTATTTGATAATTTTACACAACCGTAACATTTATTGGATTTAGTTTCTTAATACAACAATTGAATGTTATCTATTAAGAATTATCTATTAAGAATGTTATCTATTAAGAATGTTCTCTATTAAGAATTTTCATCAAGTAAGAGTAATAATAAAAAATTGATCTTGTAATTACTAAACTGAAAAAAAGTGTGGTCAGAATTAGGATAATATAGAAATAGGGTAAAATTTATCATGTTTCTGGCTCTATAGGAACATCAAAAAGAAAGGTAGTTTTAAGAAGAATGAATGACTTGAAAGAAAGGTAATGACTTGTTGTTAAATCAACAATAAATAATTTTAATATCTGTTTGACAGTACATGTGGTAAAATTTGGGTAATTTTATGATGTTATCTTCTTAGAGTATGGCATAAAAGCAATGATTCAGTTTAATATATTTTTCATTCTTGTACTTTTACTAATTATGTGGTAATATAACAACTATAATTTTAAAAGTCAGAATTTCTGAAAATCGGAAAAATTAGCAGATGAATGGCTTGAATACCACAATTTTGGTTTTATAACCATGAACAATATTACTCTTCAGATACAAATATCTTCTAGAGGTTACCAAATAGTGCAGAAAAGCTTATTTTTTGATATAACTAACTTTAAACAGTAGATATAGAGACAAATTTGCCACTAACCTTTAAGTTGCGGCTAGTCAGGTGAAAAAAATTCTCTTCTCGTTACTGCTCACAGAAATTCATCCCCCACTTAGTCACTGGGAGGTAACTACGGTAACCACCTATGAATAGGAAACGTTTTGTTGTAATTTTTATGTCTCATTTCTTAGAGGCAAAAGAAACATGGTTGTAAGGTGCATCGTTATCGGCATATATTTTGGCATAGTTATGCATACTTTGGCATTTTTTTTATTTGTTATGTTTAACACATTATGCGAAAAAATTTAAATATATCTTTTAATTAATTTTACTTAATAAAGTGATATTTTCTCTAATGCTAAACAAGCATTCATTTAAAGATTATTTAAAAATTTTACTAATTTAAAATAAAACGCGCATTTTATTGTATCAGAAAGATTGTTAATAAACTGTTACAAACAAAACTATTATAATTTTTTCAAGTAAATAAAGCATTATTTGAAGTTTTATTCTTATCTTAAACACATTAATTATTACGGATGATTTTGAAACTTTTAACGATAAACGTTGTAACTCTTATAATTTTCGAAGACTATTTTATCTGTTAAAAAGTAGCAAATGTAGATTTTGTTTCGTTAAACGTTTTTCATTCATTATTATTTCGTTAAACGTCTTTTCCCCCTTAGAGACGCGTCTTTAACATTCAAACAAAATTAAAATGCAAATATTCCTTAATTAAAAAATTTCCGAGAACCATTCGCCTTCATTTTTTTTAAAAAAAAACATCAATGTTACACGCGTATTTTCAATAGAAATTAGAGAAATAGAGATTTCACGGGAATATTTAATAGAAATATAATTAAAATTATAAAAAATATTTATAAAAGCACTAAAAATGTTTAAGAATATGTTTTAATAAGTTCAAAGAAGAAAAAACATCATTATTTGTCTTTTTTACAACAAAAATATTACGTAATAAAAAATTTGCCGCGTTTCTATTCAGCTTATATTTGAGCCCCATATTGAAAGAATAAAGTTCCCATTTCATTTTAAAATCTTGTTTTTAAATATTAGTTAATTTTATAAAATAATAATAAAAATAATAATTTATAATAACTTATGGGTTTTTTTAATGCTTTGCTTTTTTATAATACAAAAAGGAATATTCTTCTTCCTTTCTTATTTATTTTAACTTTTGTTAGAAACAGGAAAGGTTTTGTTAAAAAAAAAAAGTATCCCCTGAGTATTTCACAATTTCCACGTGTATATGACATCTTTAAATCATCAATTGTTATCAGACACATCTATACAAGTTCTATTGACATAATGACTGTAAAACATGCATTTCCTTTAGTCATGGTGTGGTCTTTCTTCAGGTGTTTGAAATAACTATTTTTAAGAATTTTAAAAATTACAGAAACCAAAATAAGTAATAAAAGCCCACCCAAAACGCATTCTGACCGCAACAAAAAGCAGGAAATGGAGAGGAAGAGGTGAGAATAATTTCGGTATCCTTTAACTTTTAGAGAAGGAGTAACAATTTATTTTGTGCATAGTAAATTAAATTATGAGAGACTGTAAAATTCTCAATAGAAAAATTTCGTCGAAACACGAAAGAAAAAATCGGCCTTTGAAAACTTGAAGGCAGAGACGAGAAAGATATCATTCTAAAATAGTTCAGTAGTTAATCACATATAAATATTTAAAAAGTGGAAATTGTTTTATTGTGAAGTTTAGTCACAATAAAACAATTTCCACTTTTTAAATATTTATATGTGATTAATAACTGAACTAAACTATTTTAGAATGATAAAGGTCACGCATTGAAAACCTTCCTCCTTTGAGCATAGATGCTCCCTCATCATTCCGCAAATACTTAATTTTTTTTCTCCAGTTTTTAACAATATTTATTTTGAACAAATTGATTATATATATGTGTTTTGTTTTTTTTTTTTTGAAAAAAAAAAGAAAAGAAAAATTAAACGTTTTCTCCGCGGTTTCAAAGGTTCTATAAAATTACCAATGAAAAAATTTACATACTTCCATCTTTTTGTGCACATTAGATTCAGAGTTTGAAACGTTTGATTAGATTTTCCCTTTAACCCTATGAAACAGCATATTACTCGTGTAAAAATACAAGTAATATACAAGTCTCTGTTTTAATTATGTAATGATAATTTTGTGCTATTTTAATAGCGACATAATTTAAATGCTTAGAAGATAACTACTTTAAACAGGAGCAAAATATATTATTTTGAGCTTAAAAGTTTTAAAAGAATAAAATTGAAAATGTGATATTTATATGTTTTTAATAATGCTACTAATTTTTTAAAATAAACGTATAAAATATTAAAAAATATTGCGATATATCAAAATATGGAATTTTTTAGTACTAAAAAATACTTTTTAGCTTACAATATCAAATTAATTTATTGATCACATACGTAATAAATAACGTTTTAACTTTATGTAAAAAATGTTTGATTCTGTTCATTAATAGTCAAAACTGTATATCGAGCAATGTTTAACCATTAGTAAGGAGTTGGATTTAAGCGACTCAGGCAAATATGCCCATACGCAGAGTAATTTGATGCCTCACCGTTACGAAAGAACCCGCAAAGTATTTGAGGCCAAGCAGAAGGTGGACTCTCAGGCACAAGGCCCCGAGCCACGCTCGAAAAGGAGCACCACAAGTCGCGCCGGATGGCAAAGGAGGCAAGGAAGGGAAACACACTGCGCGATGAGGCCGGGTGGAAGCGGAGACGTCGAGTCTCGGCACCAGCCTGGATCGACGGCAGTCGAGCGGCCACCAGGAACTCCAATCGCTCTCTGACCAGAAGGCCCGCAAGGCCTCCTGCATCAGAAGCATGCTTTATTAAAAACATTAAATAACTAAAATCAGAAGTTACTAATTACTAAAATAAATGCAGAACTAAATTACTAAATGCAGAAATAAACTACTAAAATAAATGCAGAAATCTGCTTTCATTCCTGGGGTTTCAGATGTGGCGTCTTTCCCAATCACCTCTGCGTACGTTGGCGCTCTTTTCTTTTTGTTCATTTTGCCTATTGACTATGTCGCTTAGTTCGAAAACAATGGACCAAAGCTGTCCTGCTTCGACTAAGACAATTTTCTTGCCAGTGTTGGTGTTCATGAATCTACAGAACTTCTCAAAAATGAATTAACCGTTAGATTAGAATCAATGAATTAACCGTAAATTAGAACTAAATTATATTATTATATAATTAGAGCTAAATTAAATTAGAACTAAAAAATAATCATAACATTTCGAAAAAAAATTACATTTATTAACACTTTACAAAACGCTACTATAATATTGGTATTCATGAAATCTTTTTTTCCGCTCTTGTGATCAATAAACTCATCTATATTATTATCAAAATTAATTTCACGTCACTAAATAACTTCTGCTAATTTTGAGGCACTAAATAACTTTAATTTAAAACGTCTCAATAATGCCAACAACATTTAATTCTTTGCTTCTTGTTTAAACAAGTCTCAGCTCGCTATAGTACTGCCTTCAATTTTTTCGCACGCAAATAAAAATGACGAATTTGAATTTAAAAAACATTGATAAATCTTATAATAAATAAACTATAATAATACTTATAAATGATAACTAAAATAAGTAATAAATAAATATAATTAACATTATGTAAAAAAATTATCGTATTTTATTAATATATATTTGAAATTGACTTCTTTTTAAAAATCATTGCTTCTCTTAATTTTTTAAAATTTATTTTCAAGAAGTCCATTTTAAGGGGGCCCCTAATCATTGGGGGCCATCGCATAGTCTGGCCTAATGGTTAATCCAACCCTGGGTTATTTATTTATTAGTTTGCTATTACCAGCCACAGAATGAGTAAATTATGAAATTCATCATCACTATCAATTTAATCCACTTCATTTTTTTCCTCTTCCTCATCGAAATTATTCATTATTTTATTGATTTCCTCTTGAGAGAGTGGTCTACATCTACGTGACATCTTAAAAGATGTGAAAAATTCTTTCAATGTTAAAATAAAGCTTTTGACAGAGTCTGGCACCCTGGTTTCACCTGCAAATTCATTCGACTAAACTTCAAAACTGCTATCATTCAGATCATTCAACATTATCTAAATAACAGAATTTTTCAAATCAGCCTTCAAAACATTAAATCTGCAAGAAGAGACATCAAAGCAGGAGTCGCACAAGGAAGTGTACTTGTGCCAATCTTATATACTCTTTACACATATGATTTTCCTATAGACAGACAAGACTACAATAGCATAACCGCTCTCTATGCTGATGATACCGGGATAGTAGTAAAATCCAAACATAGTCCTCAGTAAACTACAGGAAAAGATACAAGACGTAGAAAAGTGGTATCTAGAGAGGGAATTTCAAATAAACGGCCAAAAATCGCAACTAGTAATCATCCGAAATAAAAAGAAGAAGAAAATACCACCACAAAACAAGTAAATTATGTTTAATGAAACAATACCAATAGTTGACAAAGGCAAATACCTTGGACTTATCCTTAAGAGCAAATTAAACTGGAACGATCACATCAAAAGCATAACCAGTTAAGCACAAGCAGCATGCAGTAAACTCCAGGTACTACTCTATCAATCCAACATGGCACTAAAACTGAAAAGATAGCTCTATTTATCCATGATCCGCCCTATCCTTACATATGCTTCACCAGTCTTTTGTCACTTTGACAAATCTAACACTAACTCAGGTAATAAATTAATAGTCTGCCAGAATGAAATATTAAGAAGGATAACAAAATCCAGATGGTTCGTAAGAATTTATACTATACACCATGACCTCAAAATAGATGCAATGGACAAACATGTTAGCTAAATTAAATAACAAATTCTACGAAAAAGCCACCTCTTGCTCTACCGCAAATTTCAATGAAATATTCCGATTTGAAAATTTAACTGAAGACAATAGCAATAGATAAATAGCAGCATACTATTGCAGTGATGCATCATATTCCCTCATATACAGAACCTCATTTTCATGTCAGCTTAGCTGAAGTTCATACTTTTACAATATAATCTACTGCATATAATTACACAGTCAGAACCTCAATGATCCACATGCATACTCCTTTACTTCATTTGCATTCCACAACCTCATCGGATCGCCACAAAGATCAAGCTAAAGATGAATGGGAAAAGGGTCGCAAGCGGCCTCAGGTGACCAGATGTTTTATACAGTTTAAGTTTCAATGTAAAAATAATAAATAAACAAACAATAAAATGTAAAAATAACAAAAGATTAAAAAAAAATTACCAAAAACATCAACAAGAAATAAGCGTAAACAACAAAGAAATCAATAAAAAAAAAATAACTAGAATTCGCTAAATGTCGTCGCTGAAAAGATCTGGAATGAAATGAAACTGGTACTACAAAGGGAATGAAAGAAATTGTCATACCTTAAAACTCGCCAACTGATAATAAAATTGAAAAATCTTTCAGCCAATTCGAATCAAAAGTGAACTCTCGAGAAGTCTTTTTCTCAACAATGGGACCAAATTACAGGGCCTTCCTGAAGAAATGGCAGGTGCGATGGCGGTCTAGTAGAAGAGAACCACCAGTACAAATATTGATCCAGCACCGCAATAAGAGGAGTTTTTTGCACAGGTACATGTGCTGTACCGGCCGAAAGCAAAGGGTTAACAAACATAATTTTTTTGAAAAATAAAACTGCTAAAAACTGAAAGCAAATTTCAGAAATATAGTTTAACGTTAAATTTGTATTTTTGAATCATAATTTCGTGTAAATTTGCTGCAAACTTATTAAAATATGAACGAGTTGAAAGTTCAAGTGTAACTATGGTATCGTGTAATAAAGTATTGGGAAGAGTATAACTGTTGATAATTTCAAGGGGTGTGGAATGTAATTATATTTGATGCAGACAATGTGAATTTAAGCTAGTCTTTGATGATAATTCAGTAGGAGATTTTTTTTAACATGCGATTATTAATATTGTCTATGCCGGGAGCTTTCTTGTTAAGTTTTCTGATCATCTGAGGTAATTTCTTGAACTATACTTCAATATTTAAACTATTTTGGATGATAACATTATTGTATTAATCCCCAATAGCTTTGGTGAAGTTCGGAAAGTTATTGCCATTATCTGAGAACTGGTCATTTAATGAATCAGCAAAAATGTTTATCTTTTCCGAACTAAATCGAACATTTGATCTTTTCCGATCACCGAACTAAAATGTTTTATCACCCTTCTGCAGGGTCGCCTCAAACTTACAATTTGGAAAGGGGGAGGAAATTCTCATTTTGCTGAAGGAAATTCCCAATTTGACAGAATTTTGAATAAGTGCTTGCAATTATCCTTTTAATATAATAAAGAAGCATTTACAGAAAAGGTAAAATAACATAGCTGTTAACTTTTCTTATTTCACCTAGAACATTTTATTCTCATTTTCAAAGTTGAAGCATGATGTATACTTCAATATTTTATTTTAAAATGTTATTCATAATCATTATACCTAATTAATATAATCATGAATAAACTATCTTATAATTAATGATGTGTTCTGAGGTGCTGATGAAATTTAAGAACTTTCTTCTTCCAGTTAATGTTACTATTTTTATTTTACTACCACTAGAAAAAACTTTTTTAAAAAGTGTTGGAAACTAAAAAATAAATTTGATTTGTCTATAATAAAATGTCAACAAACATGTATATACATTGGTGTAAGAAAGTAAGAGAAATAGCAGACTTGGTCGATTATCTCTAGAACTACTAGACCGATTTTCTGCGTAGGGACCGAGGGTGTGCGGTATTGGTCCACGTTAAACTGTGCTACCGTAAAGTGCTCGACTTCGCGCGCAGGTCGTCGAGCTACCGAAGCGGGGGTGCCATCCCTTCCGCAGAAGATCAAAATTGTGATGGCATGTCTTCGGATCATCCTCCGGGATGTTTCCCAGACCGTCGCCAATAGCCCATTGTGCAGCTCTAGTGTGACGTAAAGTAACAACAACAACAACTAGACCGATTTTAATGAAATTTGATTTGTACATACATTTATACAATACAAAACAAATAACCATTCAACAATTGTAATACACAAGCATGATAGTGTGTAACACTCTTTGGAGTCGGAAGGTATGAAATTACTGCAGGACAGTTCAGGCCAATTGACACATGAAATGGTAAACTGCCTTATTTTAAGTATGAAATCACGCTACAAAGCCTGTAAACCCTCTTTTTTTCCTTATTCGGCAACAATTGTTTCATACCTCCAACGAGTGTTACGCACGATCATGCTTGTGTATTACAATTGTTGAATGGCTATTTGTTTTGTAGCGTATGCATAGATAAAATTTCATTAAAATCGGTCCTCTAGTTCTAGAGATAATCAACCGAAAATTCTCTCTTACACCAGTGTATTTAAAACCTATCATAAAACCAATTTGACTAACAGTTGAGGAAATAGATTTGCTATAACTAAAGTGAAGTAATTATGCATGAAAATCAATAGAATTTATAATAATTTCATTTATTTATTATTTGAAAAACGAACATTGATATTTAGTTCAGAATGCGTGGCCGAATATTAAATATAAATTTATAAAATTTGTAAATTACTCTTATTTGTCAAATTCGAAAAAGTTAATCTTAAGTTCATTTAAAATTTTCAACCATCAGCGAACATGGAAAGAATTAGTAGTGTAGCTTTTATACGAATACAAAAACAGTACTATTTTCTATCGCTTAGTGTATACATTATTATTAATATTATTTTAACAATTACAGTTATTTCTAAAATTGTGACTAATAATAGAGTTTAGAAAAGAAATATTTCCCTTCTTCATTTGAGTAAGGGAAACATTGATGAAATTAAATAAAATTATCGCAATTATAATAAAAAATACCACGAGACATCTTTTGATATCGTTATTTTTTACAATATATCGCGACATCGAAAATTCCGATGTCTCCCAGCACTACATACAATAGAAGTATATGTTGAATAAATTTAGAAATTTTAAATTGCCCCAAAGATGCAAAATCATCTAAAAAATGAATATGTCATCGAAATGCAGATACTAAAAGTAATGTTTTGAATGTATTGTTTTTTAGTAAGACAATTTTCTTTTCGGTTATTGAAGAAACTTTACTGTTTAACTCCAATAACTTATAATCGGGTGGCTTTTCAAAGCTAAGCTTGATTTTGTGACTACCCCTCCACCCTTGACAGCGAAAATATGCAAATTACAAGCTCCCAATGCATACGGTAGACAATCTCAACACTAGAACTGGGCGATAAATCGATGTATCGCGAAAGTGTATGCATATCGATTTAACGCATTAAGTAACTTTCGTTTCAGGTGATGCATCAGGGATCTGATTTAAGGCGCTGGTATAAGACGCATTGTTAACTCGCTGCTTAACAATATAACGATTTAACATGAGAGGATCCTTGTTCTAGCCAGTGGCGGATCCAGCGGGG